>NC_051423.1:15590546-15622188 GCF_015228065.2 Penaeus monodon | reverse complement strand
GGTCTTACTTATTTCTCTCTTTATATAAGGAATGCGGTTCTAATTTCAAGTAATAAAACGGTCGGTTGCCTGGAATTCGCTTTGGTATAGTACCTCCTTCTAGAAACTATCAATTTAGTCCACACTTTATTACCCCTTTGAGCTTGTTTGATATTCTCGACTGTTAGTCCCAAGAACCTAATATCATTACTTGGTTGTAATGCTTCCTCACTCCAGTTGGTGATGGCTCCTTGGTACAGTATGTTTCGTGCCTTTTTTGTACTTAATTGTATAATTGTAATCCCGCATTTCTAAAATATATCTAAACATTCTGGGACAAGCTGTTCTCTTCTGAATCACAATGGTTAATGGTTGATGGTCTGTAACTATGTTGAAAGGCTTACACCAAAGATAATGATTGAAAAATCTACAGGCATTGATGATAGCCAATGCTTCTTTAAAAGTGGCTGAGTACTTTCTTTCTGTCGAATTTAACTTCTTAGAATAGTATCCTATAGGTCTTAGATCATGTTCCTTCTGCATTAATACTCCACCAATGTGTGTATCATTAGCATCTGTGTGTGTAGTTCAAATTCTTTAGTTTGGTCAGTTTTGACTAAGACCGGGGCGCTTACTAACTTCTCTTTCAATGTTATAAAACATTATTACAGTTGCATAAACTTAAGCCATCTGAAAAAGAAGTTAAATCTTTAGAAGATTCATCTAGGGCCACTTGAAAATAAGTATCTTTCAAGTCTAAGGTGTGCAGTACAATTTTTCCAGCACTTTTCTACAAGCTCTGCTAATGTAGGGAGAGGCTGTACATCCATTTTGATTTTCTTATTTATTGCCCTGAAATCTATACACATACTTTTGACCCATCAGGTTTGCCAACAAGTACTATTGGTGATGAATATTCAGCAGTGGATTCTTCAATTAAACCTTTCTCCATCATATTTTGAATCATATTGGCAATTATCTTCTTAAACTGTTCAGGGCACCTATACAATAGCATGTGGACTGGTTCATTATCAATCGTAGGAATATGTGCTTCCATTACTTTCAGTCAACCTAATTCCATCTCATCAGGTATGAACAAATTATTGTTCATTTGTTAGTAACTCCTATTGGTCTTTGGTAAGGTATTTCCAGTTCAATTTTTTTAATATGTGCTTTGAGACGAGTCTTCCGATCACCACTAATCTGGACATTATCTCTATGAGGAACTAAGCTGTTGTCAATTTGGCCAATATTACCTACTATTATTTTCTCCAAAGACCTACAGCAAACTCTACAGGCCTCTAAGGATAAGTCTGATATGCAAAGCTTAGCCTTACCCGGGCTATGCCCATGAGGGAAGCCCAGCTTGTGTTGACTAATGCCGACTCACGTGTGTCAGCTGGTGCAGACTCGGCTGAAACTAGTCCTTACCCGCCGTGGTGCCCAGCCACAGCAGTAACCTCCAGGCCACAATTGGCAACTTCTCGCGCCTGGGCGGGTACGAACCCCTGAATGGAGGCAGACACGTTACCATGTACTAGCCCTGACACTTGTTACAGTCCCTCTATTGAGTTCTATTCTCATATACCTTTTTCAATTTCTCTTGTTGTAAAATGTGGCAGTGAAGACCAATAGCATCAATTTTTTATCTCCTTGATTCTTCTAAAGTTTCATGCAAGTATTACTTTTGTTAACATTCCTACACATTATGTCTAGTATATACTTTTTTCTTCATCTATAACTGTATATTCCCAATCTTTGTTCCTGGGGTGACTTAATGGGTCTCTTTCTGTATGAATAAACCACTATGTCAAATCCCTTTTGCTCATCTATTACATAACAAACCATTACTTAAGATTTTCCCCATTAATTTGACTTTTCCACTCTTCATCTTTTCAAAACAAATTATCTGTCCTACTTTGGTTTTATCTCAGATGTGTAACTTTCCCTGGAGGAAACAAGGTTTTTTGGTTAATGTGTAACCCATTTTTCTGAACCAATTTAAGATTTTTACTTTCTAAATCATGAACTTCCTATCCCTCCATTCTACCATATGATTGATCGGCCTGTATAAGATGTTCTCCCCATAGAGATCTTCTCATTTTCAATATATTTAGTTTTGTTGCCTATCATAATCAACACCCATCAAAAATCTGCGTTTAGATTCCTCATTCAAGAACAATTAGCATCTTTTTGTTGATGGAAATATTTGGGACGACACTGAACCTGAATTTCACCTCGGACTTTGATTAATGTGTTTGGTCCCTGGTTTCAGCAAAAGCTGAAACTTGTCTTTATTACCATAAGCATAATATAGGCATATCATCTTTCTAAATACCTGACGTATGTTGTCTGTTTGGGTCTGGTGGTCTGTCTCTAGTTTCTTCCTTTGAACGCAATTCCTTATCTGCTGCATTAATTTTTTAATTCATTGTTGTGTCACCCTTATTCGGCTTCTTATCAGTCTTACCGGGCATCCAGAATGACATTTTCTTTTCCCCTCTGACTAGCATTCAAACAACTCCTGCAGCAGGTTTCCGTGGACATTTGCTCCCATTCTGCCACCAACTACATGGATAACATACACTTTATATTCTTGTGTTGACTGTCTCTCTGACTTCTACCATAACTACGTTTCCTTTCTACTCGTTCAAAAATGCCTTCTCCCATTCATCACTAGCACAGATCTTTAGCCTAGACTTGCATTTGGGATTACTGGCCCCAAATTTTTCCATCATCCCCTCTCCACATTTCTTCCATCGTTAGTGTCTGTTCTGAGGAAATGCTCTAATATTGCCTTAGCCCAAAACTTATTCACAAACTCCCTACTGAATGACTAGTTTATAAATCTTCTCTATGTCTCCAAAGTTTCACCGTATGGGAGGCTTTCAATTCACCATCTACAAAGGTTCATCTCTTTCCCATTCTGCTGAAGGCAAATGTGTTTTATAGAGTATATCCTCTTCACCTCCTAACTGTTTTTTTTTTTACCTTGTCTTGCAAACATCTTAATGTTACCGATAACCTCATTCCATGTAGATCTTTCATACTCACCGTTCATACTACTTCTTAGAGTAACTGGCTGTGTAAAAAGTGGAATGCTCTGATGGCTGAAGCATGTTAGTCTGATACACGGTTCTCTCAAGTCTTGCAGGAGTAGAAAAAGTGTGTCTGATTCTAAAGAACATTTCTGATAATCAATTTTGATACTTATTTTCCACTCCTCACTTTTACATCTTTTCCTTATCTCTTTTCATCTCTAGTTCTTGTCATAATAGTATACACTTTACTTAACTTAAGTTTAATTCAATCACTTCATTCTGCAGGATGCATTTTCTAAACCACAGTATCCTTTCTCACCTTCCTTCTACCTACAACGTGTTTTCATCTTTTATGGAGATTCCTCAAACTCATTTTGACAGAACAACTTAACTTCAAGAATTACAAACATATATTATCTACATACCTCTTCTCTCAGACATGTTTTGAATTATTCTGATCGTATCCCACATAGGTGCCACCAATTGTATGGCGCCCACTACTTTTTTTCTACTGATCAAATTTCCCTTATTTCTGGAAAAAAAAACAACATTTGGACTGTGTGTTCAGAGGGGCAGCTGATTAATAAAGGCTCTCAGTAAGCATTTCCTAAATCAGGTAAATGAGAGAAGAATAATATCAAATAAATTGATAATCTTAACTTTCCTGGTATATTTAGTTATAATTCATTAAACTTTCACAACTAAAAAACCTTCCTTACACAGATGCGATGCTACTTCTCCAAATTTTTGTAGTCCAACCTGTCCCTCTTCTCACCACTGTCCCCCCTAACGGAAGCCGCCTTGCTGCGGTGGGTGGGCTTGATTGATTGATTGTTTGATTTATTGATTAATTTAAAATTATTGCGCGTCAACGAGCTAAGGGCATTAGCGTCGAATACCTTGTTAAATAAAAAATATTTAAGATTGTTTAAAACTTTAAAATCTATCAGTAGATGATCTTATAAATCAAACATAACCAAATTAAAAAATCAAAGCATACATATTATACTCTAAGTGTAATAAATTATTGCATAAACATTATGCTAATTAAATTTTATTAAAATATTTAGTCTCCCTAAGGAAACTAATAAGAGAACCCTCTATGTCCAATCCTCCCCCAATACATTCTTCAGTGTATATGGGGGATACAAGTTACATACATCTTTGGTCTGAGAATGTTTTGCACATCTTTCCACTACATAATGCGTTGTTAAGGGCTCCTTGGCATCCCTTCACAAATTGCTTATTTTTAGCCATCATCGCCCATGAGTCATCTTTGTGTGCCCGATTCTTAGCCTTGTTAATGCAACTTCTACTTTTCGGTTGGAATTGGATGCTATCTCCCAACTGCCAAGGTCATCTCTAAAATCTCTCGCGTTTATTTCTGGAGATATGCCTCCTTGTTTCTTCCATTTATCCGCGCGAGGACAACTCCCTGATGCTGGGTTTCAGGTCGGTGTGGTGGGGATAGGAAAACGAGCATCACCAGGCTGAAGCGGCAGCTGCCATTGCCTTCCTGATCAAGCTCGCTCATTCCCACTGACACCAACATGGCGCGGCACCCAACACAGAGTTACTTTTTACGTGTTTTGACATCAGTGTCAAGCCAATCGTGAACTCCTCACTATTGGAATGTGATGAGTTTTTTAAGCTCTTGATTGCTTGCAAGCACTACGACGAGAGTCACAATATCTCACAATAGATGGTTCATAAGTATCTATAGTCATCTTAACTCTGCAATATGGCATGTACTCTGCACTGAAAGATCGAGGCTGCTAGAGAAAGACTGCCATATGCAGTCTTCCGTCTCTCACTGCTGCAAAAGCCACACCCATTTTCAGATTTTGAACCATCTGTATATATTGGCGCCGATGCCTTGGTATTTAAAAATGTGCTGAAGAAATCTTTCTATGACTTCTGCTTCAGATCTCTCCACTTTCCCAATTCCGACCAAATCCAGCTCGACTTGATTAGTCCAAGGGGGGAATTGGGATTCCAACAGCCAGAACCTTAGTGATACTAATTAAGTTCTTCTAACAAGATTCCTCATTCTCCTACCATAGGATCGGCTATGCCTCAAGGGGGTTGACAACCAATCTGGGATGTGCAGATCCCGGAATCCTTTGTAGTCTCGTGTAGTAAATCAGGTTCATGTAGTCCCCGGTGTAATGAAAGAGTGGTTCTCCCTCTCAGCATAACAGGGACTCCACAGGTGAAGACCTGAAGCCCCATAACAGATTCTGAGCTTCATTGATGAAACCGGTCCCACATCCGAGAACAGTGGGAGTTGCAGTGAATAAGCTTCACACAAATAATTGCTCGTAACGTAGAAGCCGTTGTGCGGTCTGCAACCCCAAATACAATGTGAAAGACCCCGCAAATACTAGTTTTGTACCTTCACTTTTAACTGTTTGATGTTAGGCACCCATGTAAGTCTTATTCAAAAATTAGACCCAAGTACTTCACCTCCTTGGGACAAATTGCCATGGGTTTTGCTCCTAAATAGAGGGAAGGGTGGAATTTTCCTTGTTTGTGAATGTTATAGCCATGGTCGTGCTGGAACAAAAAATTTGAACCCATGATATGTTGCCCACTGTACAACCTGATTTATTGCAGTCTGGCATGCGTCCTTGCACATCCTGTAAGCTTCCTCCGAGCAGTACAGTGTACAAGTCATCCACATACAGATTACATGAGACGCACTTGGAACAACCTTTATAATGTCTTGATACATGGCAAACAGGGTCACACTTAAGTCCTCCTTGTGGACCCTTCCAGCTGATCCTTCCAGGTTTCTGAGGAACTGTTTTCCAACAGAACTCTAAACTTCCTGTCAGCAAGGAAGCTTTGTATGAAAGTAGTAATGCTCTCATTAAACCAATGTTAAGTCATACAGCTCAGAGTATGCCATGCTTCCAAGTAGTTCGTATCCTTTTATCCAAGGTCAAAGAAGACTGCTATCATGTGACGTCGCTTGCGAAGGAATTCCGTATAGCATTTCCATCCTCAACCAGTGCTCTGTGGTTGATCTTAATTTTCTAAAGCCATAAGATTGAATAGGGGTCAACCCATTTTCTTTTTCGCAGCCATGTCAACCTGAGTTGACCATTTTTCTCCATCAGCTTGCATGAGCAGCTGGTGAGGGAAATTATTCTGTAATTTCATGGTGCAGAGCATCTTTGCCAGGTTTAAGGAACAGGAATTTTTTTTTGGATGAGCGCTTCTCTTCTCGATGTGGATGGAACTGTGCCCTCTCTATAGATCCTTTAAATCGTCCTAGACAGGAACTTCTGGATCTCTCTGGTAAAGTTAGATATATTGGTATGGAATACCGTCACTTCCTGGGGCAGTCTTGACGGCCAGAGCTGCAAAGCAGCAGTCCATCTCCTTGTCGCAAAAATGGCAAGTTGTAGCTGGAAGTCCTGCTTCAGTCCTACTGAAGAATGACACTGGTGTTTTGTTTTTGTTGTTTTTCTTGTTCCGCCGAAAAGTTGGAGAATCGAGCAAGTGTAAGATGCTCCAGAGTAGATCTCTGCTATGGATTTAGCTAAGCTCATTTGCACATCTTTTTATCTTTGATGATTATTCATCTAATCTTCTCAGAGCAGGTTGTGACATGGATTCTCTTTCCAGCGATCTACGCACCGTGTCCCATATCCCATGCTAAGGGATTCCCCAGAGTTAATCGAGGAGACATACTGTCTTCCACGGACGTCCGTCTAGCCTCCTTTAGCATGCTCGCTGGCCTTGGCTCGGGTCTTCTTGTATGGATCAAGGTTTACAATGCTGGGGCGTCGTTTCATTGCCTAATTGCAAGCTTTTTCTTGCGTCTGACACTTGTGCAGTTCATCAACCACCATGGTACTAGCGGTCGAGACGGTATGTCCGCTACTTTTTCGGAAGTATGCTTCTGCTGCAAGGTGAAATTTGTGATGTGGGTCATTAACAGCATCTTGAATACACTGGAAATCATTCACAGATCCTTGCAATACGCAGTAGATCTAAAAAGATCAGTCCGCTCTCTGCACTCCATTGGCTGTAAATACCATGCACCTCCTCCCAAAAGTATGTAAAGTGGGTCCACTTCCATGCAAGTCCTTCCATTTACCTGCCAGTAAAGTTCAAACTGTGAATCATTGAGCCTATTGATTAGGTCTATATTGGCGAATGTCCCATTTGAATTTGGAAATGGTGGTTTGTCGCTGTTCAGTAAAACTGCAATCTACTCTTAAGAACAAGGATCTCCAAGGCCCCTTCCTCGAGGGTTGCACAGTGTCTCCCCCAAGGTGATGCCGACATTGAAATCTCCCGTGTAGAATGGATGTTGGCAACTGCCCAAGTAGATCGTCCAAATCATTAATGTTCAATTTTGTGGAGGAGGTAAGATGGGATTCAACAGTGTAGAGGTCGTGTCAACCTATTCTCACAGCCTTCACCTGCAGTGTTGGTCTGGCAGGTGGATGGGCCTGGATTGAAATCTTGACCGTTACCATACTGCTACTACTGCTACTCTCCTCCTCCTGAGTTTCCATTGTCAAAGGTTCCATAAATGTGCTTGAACTTTGGTATCCTCCTCAGGAACTGGGACGATTTTCCCCTGGTCATAATCTCTTGGTAGGCATACACAAACTGGGTTCCATGACCTATCAGATGTTGCAGTTCTTCCCATTTTTGCATGAAATTCCCTGAGAGTTCCATGGATTAGGGTATCCAGTTCTTTAGCTTATTTCTTCTTAAGGTGGTTGGCAGCACCTGTGGGTCAAGTTTGCCTCTAACCTTTAGGCTGTCCCTTTCCATGATCCTTGGGTACTTTTTAAGATTTGTTGACACTGTAGAACTAGTTTCACAGGTTTCCCTTGGACGGTTCGGATTTTTTGCCTGGGCAAAGACGGACCTTGAGCCTTTGCTTTCAGGGGCATTCTGTCTAGCAGCGGTGCCTCTGGATGTTGTGGCAGCGGAAGTCTTTTGGACAGTTTCAGGAATTCCTTTGGCCTGGGCAAAGGGCATCGCCTGAGCCTGTACTTCGGGGCATTCTGCATAGCAGCAGAGCTCCTGTGGATGTGGTGTCAGCTGGAGTTGTCACCGTTGAGGCCTTGGAGCCTTGCCTGATGGCTCCAAAGACCTTACTTTGGAGGAGGAAATCTCCTCAATAGACCCCTCACTCCTACTCCGTTTCTGGTGGAACAACTCACCAGAGGCAGTGTCAGCAATTTGGGAATGAGGTTTAGAGGAATTTGCAGACTGTGTGGCTGTAGAAGCATTGGAGGGCAAGGGTTGGTGGAAGGAGATGGGCTAGAAACCAAGCAAGGACCTACCTTTCTGTGCCAACCCACACGGGGCATGTTCGCTTTGGCCTCTGGAAACTAACTTCTCCTTGCTCTTATTACCAATACTTCTTTTTCCAAATTTGTACCTTTTACATTGCTTTGAAGGAAGCTTCATGAGCTTCTTTCCATGGTAACAGCATATTGGACCTGGACAGTTTCATCTCCTTGAATGACGCTGTTGTACCACACTTTACACATACTTTTGGTTTTCCATTTTCTTAAAACAAGCAGAGTTGGCTCCATGCCCATAACCTTGATGGAGAAGGCACCGCATAGGGTTGGGCACCATATGGTCTTTTACCTTGAGGTGTTACCATGCTAAGATCTAGTAGTGAAGACTCATTGATGGTGTATAATTCATGGATCGTGACAATTTTCGAAGTACATCGGAAATAGTTGATGTCAACGTGATCCTCTCTCCCCCAGAGAGAAAATCGGTAGCCTAATAGTTGAGGTTTTCGTCACAAGACGAGAGTGACAAGTCTGCGTGCGATATGGCGACCATTCCTGGGGCTCAAGTTTCATGTTCGCCTCACAAAACCCTCATTCAGTTTAAGGGAATTTTGTCTTTTCCGATACCTGATTGAGGGTGTTCGGAGGAGAAACTGTTAGAGGAACTAAGAGAATTTTAATGTAGTGCAGTAAAACGTTTTAAGAAGAAAGTTGATGGTTTGGAACAGTCGACACATGCGCTTCTTTTAACTTTAACACATAGTCCTTCCAGAATCGGTTAAGTTAGCATGGTACCACCTCAAGGTAAAGCCATATTTGCCCAACCCTATCTGTGCTTCCACTTCCATCTTGCCGTTATAAAGAAATGGATAACCGAGAGTATGTGTAAAGTGTGTACAACAGGTCTCAAGGAGTAATGAACAACTGTCCCAGTCCAATATGCTGTTACACTGCAAAGAAGCTCATGAAAAAAGCCTTCTCAAAGCAATGTAAAGGTAACAAATTTGAAACGGAGTATTGTAATAAGGAGCAAGAGAAAAAAAAAATTTAGTTTTTTTTTTGGTTTTCCAAGGCAAGCAACGTGCCCGTTTGCTGTTTGCACAGCCAGGTAGTTCCTTTGCTTCGTTTCTAGCCCATCCTCCCGTCCCACCAACCCTTGCCCTCCAATGCTTCTTCCAGCACACACTCTGCCACTTCCTCTAAACTTCCGTCCAAAATTGCGACACTGCTCTGGTGAGTTGTGAGATTGGGGTCTATTGAGGATATTCCTCCTCCCAAAGTAAGGTCTTTGGGCCTAGGCAAGGCTCCAGAGGCCTCAACGGTGACAGCTTCCAGCTGCCACCACATCTACAAGGAGCCTCTGCTGCTAGGCAGAATGCCCCTGAAGTAAAGGCTCAGGCACGCCCTTTGCCCATGTAATGAGCACTAGGACACGAAGTAAGAATGACCCAAAAAATTCGTCTGTGAACACCTTTTGTATACTCACTTACTTGGTCTTACTCATATGTTACTTTATGTATACCTCAATTTATTGAACTCTTTAGCTGGTAAGATATTTAGTACTTAAATAATTATTTAAAAGATGATATTTTATTTCTTAGAAAGTTAAAACTTTACTTTACTATTTTTCTATCAGGTGCTATATAATGTTTTATTTATTGCCTAAGATAAAGGAACAGTGTAAATATGCGAGTTTACCCTACAAAGTTCAGTTTTCTGGTTTCCCCCACAAGGCATTCTCTTAATTAGAGGTACTCAGTTATATTTCATGTTGCTTATTATATTAAGGTTCTATATGGATATTTTAATGAACGAAACCAATATGTTTCATTTTGTTTCTGGAAAATTTTATTTAGTTCCGTATTATGCAATATGATTAAGACGAACCATATGCTAGTAATATTGTGACATGAGTAATGTTAAAATGTTAAGAATATACCGTGTTTTAAACCCCTGATTTATAGTCATAACCAGAGAGAGCAGAGAGAGAACCGAAACAAGTGCCTGGTAGATGCCGAAGAGGTTAGTAAAAATTCTTTAAATCCAGAAGTAAGAAAGAACATTCAGCTGGACTTAATATCAATAATAAAATTATAAAATACTATAAGATCTGATTACAGAACAATAACAAAGTAATCATTTGAGAACAAATTTGAAAACCATGGTAATAGAATATCTTTTTTCACAGGCTATTGGCTGACAGTGGCACTTGGATACCATTCAGAATGTTTCTCTGTTATATTGAGATTTAAAACCCATTCAAGGAGTAGTGTTAATGAAGTTTATAATAAATAATACTGATCTGGCTAAAATGAGTTTCATAAACAATAATATAATTATAATATATAAAACTACTACTCAGATCTATATAATGATGAATATATGGCATTTGTTTGTTGTCAAAAGTAGTTTGTTCCTACAAGAAATTAGTTATATTGAATCTTTTATTTTTTATCATCTAAGATAGAACGCATTGTTTCTTTTTTAGGAATGGTTTTTGTGTTTTTTTGTTCTGTTTTTGTATGGTTTCTGCTTCCTGCAAGCTCTTGAAAGATCAAAACCATATTGTAATGCAGATGCCATGCCTCAGGATCCCCTCGGACTGATCAAGGAAGTTATTTGAGGAAAGTCTGTACAGACAAAGGATTCAAGAAGGAGACATAAGAGAAGGACAGTTATCTACACACATTAGTGAGAAGTTGAGCCTCTGTGTCAATTAGGCTTTTTTTAGTTGTGTACAGTTTATGATTTATAATTCCGATATAACAAGAATATAAGATTATCAATTGGTTATATTACCCTTCTCTCTGTTACCTCTAAGACTGAAATTAGATAATCGTAACCCTCTATGATTATATTTTTATAGTGTGGGTTCATCAAGAGTATGACTCAGGTTATGATACAGGAGCTAGCTCAACACTTGACGTTAATTAATAGTGCCCCCCCTCTAGATAAATCCTGTTTGATTTCCCGTAGAAAGGAAATAGTGGCTTTGACGCATAGAGAGGAGGGAGTGGTCGCTATACACCTAGCAAAGAATCCTACCTGTCCAAAGACTCCAGCTGCCACAACGATCTCAGGGGCCTCCACTTGCTAGACAGAATGCCCCTGAATCAAAGGCTCAGGTCTGTCCTTTGCCAGGCAAAGAAATCCTGAACCTGTCCAAGGGAAACCTGTGGCAAACTAGTTTCACAAGTCAACAATATTAAAAAGGTACTCCCAGGATCATGTAAAGGGACAGCCTAAGGTGTGAGGCAAACCTTGACCACAGGTGTGCTGCCAAACACCTATGAAGAATAATCTAAAGGAACTGGATACCTAATCCAGATGGAACTGTCAAGGAATTCATGGAAAATGGAAGAACTGCAACATCTGATAGCTTCATGTAACCCAGCTTGCTGGTATGCCTACAAGAGATTATGACCAGGGAAAATCGTCCCATTTTCCTGAGAGGATTCAATTCAGCCATTATGGAACCTTTGACGATGGACCTCATGTGAGGAGTAGGCAGTAATGGTACGTCAATTATTCCGCTTCCAAGGCCATCCACCTTCAGGCAACACCTGCAGTGAAGGCTGTGAATAGGCCTTACACGACTTACACTGTTGCATCCATCTACCTTCCTCCACATAATCTGAACATTAATGATTTGGAAGATCTACATTGGGCAGTTGCCACATCCATTTCTACACTTGGGAGATTTCAATGGTCGGCATCACTCTGTGAGACCTTTGTGCAACCCTCGAGGAAGGCCTTGGAGTCCTTGTTCTTACAGAGTTGATGCAGTTTACCTGAACAGTGGACACTCCCACACTTTCCAATTCAACTGGGACATTCTCCACTATAGACATATAATTAGGCTCACCTGATCACAGTTAAACTTCACTTTGGCAGGTCATGGAAGACTGCATGAATTGACCCTTTCCCAATACTTTTGGAGGAGGTGAATGGTATTCAGCCAATGGAGTGCAGAGATGGCGCTTGAACATGCGGACTGAATCTTTTAGATCAACTGCAGTATTGCAAGATCTGTGAATGATTTCCAGGCGTATTCAGATGCTGTTAATCACCCACGCTTACAATTCACCTGCAGCACGAAACATCCATTCCGAAAGTAGCGGGCCATTACCGGACCTCCAGTACCATGGTGTCTGATGAATGCCAACAACTGTCAGGCAAGAAAAAGCTGCATTAAGGCATTGAAACGACGCCCCAGCATTGTAACCTTGATCAATTACAAGAAGACCTGAGCCAAGGCAGATGCGTGCTAAAGGGTATGGGACAAGGTGTGTAAGATCGCTGGAAAGAGCACATCACTGTCACCACCAGCTTTGAAGATAGAGTGCATAATCATCACAGATAAAAAAGATGTTGCAAATGAGCTAGCTAAATCCATGGCAGAGATCTCCTCTGGAGCATCTTACAGCTTCTCGATTCTCCACTTTTTCGGGCGACAGGAACAACAACCAGTGTCGTTTCTTCAGTATGACTGAAGCCAACTTCCATACAACTATGCCCAATTTTTGCGCAAGGAGAGGGACGATATTCCCATACCAATGATATCTCACTTTACCAGAGAGCCCCAGAAGTTTCCTGTTAGACCTTATTTAATAGGATCTATAAGGAGGCACAGTGCCATCCACATGGAAAAAGCTATATCATTCCTGTTGCTAACCTGTCAAAAGATGCTTCTGGCACCATGAAAGACATAATAATTTTCCCTCCCAGCTGCATCTGCAAGCTGATGGAGAATGGTCAACTTCAGGTTACATGGCCTGCTGGAAAAAGAAATAATGTGTTGACACCCATATCAATATGGCTTTAAGAAAATTAAGATCAACCACAGATGCACTTGTGAGGATGGAACTGCTATAGGAATTCCTTCGCACAGTCGTACGTCATCATGATGCATCTTCTTTGACGCTTGAAAGGCTTAACGATACTACTTGGAAGCATGGCATACTCATGAAGCGGTATGACATTGGTTTTAATAGGAGCATTACCTACCTTCATACAAAGCTTCCTTGCTGACAGGAAGTTGAGAGTGTCGGATAGGAACCGTTTCTCTAACCTGGAAGATCAGCTGGAAGGAGTCACACAATGGAGTGTCTTAAGTGTGACCCTGTTTTGCCATTGCTATCAATGACATTATAAAGGTTGTTCGAGTGCTTGTCTCATGTAATCTGTATGTGGATGACTTTACACTGTACTGCCAGCGAAGCTTACAGGATGTGCAAGGACGCTGCAGACTGCATAAATCAGGTTGTACGTGGGCAACATATCACATGGGGTTCAAATTTTCTCCAAGCAAGACCATGGCTATACTCATTTCTACAAACGAGGAAAAGTTTTCCCATCCTCTCTCTATTTAGGGGCAGCAAACACACTGCAATTTGTCCAAGAGGTGATTACTTGGGTCTAATTTTGGACTCAAACTTACATTGGTGCCTCAACATCAAACAGTTTTAAAGTGAAGCTACAAAAGACTTAGTATTTTGCGGGTTCTTTCACATTTATCTTGGGTTCGACCGCACCAAGCTTTCTACTCTTTAACTGAGCAATTATTCTTGAAGCTTATTCATCTGCAAGCTCCCACTGTTCTCTGATGTTGGACGTCGGTTCATATGGAGCTCTCAGAATATGTACTTGGGGCTTTCCAGGATTCCGGGATCTCCTACATCCAGACTGGTTTTCAAACCCCTTGAGTAGCTTATCCTATGGTAAGGAGAATGAGGAATCTGTAGAAGAACTTAATTTAAGTCCACATAAGGTTCTGGCTGTTGGAATTCCCAATCCCCCCTTGGGACTAATCAATCAAGATTGGATTTTGTCGAAATTTGGCAAGGGGAGAGATCTGAAGCCAGTAAGTCAGGAGAGAGATTTCTTCAGCACATTTCTAAGTTACCAAGGACGGACGCAATATATACAGATGGTCGAAAATCTGAAAATGGTGTTTGTTTTTGCAGGCAGTGCAGGCAGAAGGAGACTGCATCTGGCAATCTTTCGTCTAGCAGCCTCGATCTTCAGTCACTGCATTTACATGCATCCTGCAGCAGTTTAAGATGCTAGAGATCTTATGAACCATTCTATTGTGATATCTTGACTCGTAGTGCCTTCCCAAGCAATCAGAGCTTAAACTCATCACATCCAATAGTGAGGGAGTTTCAAGATTGGCTTCACATGATTTCCAACCGTAAAAGATAACTCTGTGTTGGGTGCCAGCCTGTTTGGTGTCAGTGGAATGGCGAGCTGATCAGAAGGCCAAGGCGCTGCCGCTCAGCCTTGTGATCTCGTTTTCCTCTCCCCACACCGAGTATGAACCCAGCATCGGGAGTTGTCTTCGTGATAAATGGAAGGAACAATTAAGAGGCATACCTCCAGAACAAACGCGAGAATTAGAGATGGCCTTGGCAGTTGGGTGACTAGCATCCGTCCACCGAAAGTAGAAGTTGCATAACAAGACTGAAGAATCTGGCCACACAAGCTGATCATGGGCCGATTATGGCTACAACCAGTCAAGTAGTTTTGTGCGGATGCCAAGAGCCCCTTAACGATCGCATGGTAGTGGAAAGATGTGCACATTCTCAGAGCAAAGAAGACGTATGTACTTGTCGCCCCCATATACACTGAAGAATGTATTGGGGTGAGTCATGTGGACATAGAGGTCTTATTAGTTTTTCCTAGGGAGACTAAGATTTTTAATAAAATTTAATTATGCTATGTGTAATGCTAATTTTATACACTTAGAGTATAATATTTATGCTTTGATTTTTAATATTTGTTTACTGTTATTTATAGGAGATATCTATTGATAGATTTTTAAAGTTTAAACATCTTAAATATTTCTATTTAACAAGTATTCGCTAATGACCCTTAGCTGTTTACGCGCAGATAATTTTAAATAATCAATCAATCAATCTTCCCACCTGTCTTCCTTCTTGGGTCCTTTGCCTGTACAGATTGATTGGTTGATTATTCAAAATTATCTGCCGCGTCAACAGCTTAGGTCATTAACGGCGAATACCTTGTTAAATAGAAATATTAAAGTGTTTAAAAACGTTAAAAATCTATCATAAATATCTTACCATGCAATAAATATA
Organism: Penaeus monodon; assembly: GCF_015228065.2. NCBI lineage: Eukaryota > Metazoa > Arthropoda > Malacostraca > Decapoda > Penaeidae > Penaeus > Penaeus monodon. The sequence continues at coordinate 15,606,789 of NC_051423.1, read as the reverse complement.
TTCAAATCAAATCATAAATTCCATGATCTACAGTGTAGAATTATTGCATAAACATTCGCATTACTTTTAATGAAAATAGTATCCCTAAGGAAACTAATAAGACCCTCTACATCACAATCCTCCCCAAATACTGCTGTTTTTTTTTTTTTTTTTTTTTTTTTTTTTTTTTTTTTTTTTTTACGCTCCCCTTTATCAGTTCAGAGGACTCATAAAGGATGACATCTGCTATACTTCTTGTCCACACAGCACCAAGGATAAACTCATGAAACAAAAAAAACAAATAATAAGTGCCACATGGTAGCCACTAGCTGTGAAGAAGATCTTCCTTTATCTTTGTTTTCAAGTTTGATCGAAATACTGATTTGCTATTGCTCTGTAATCATATCTATAGTATTTTATAACATTTATAATTGATAATATTACAGCTGGATGCTCTTTCTTCCCTCTGTATTTTATGATTTTCTAAACTCGTTTTAAGCAGTGACAACATACTCGGCTCTGTTCTCTCTCTATTTATGGGTTTACAATATAGGGTTTAACACTGTATATTCTCAAATCTAACTTCTACTCAGATCACCTATATTACAAGCATATAGTTCTTTTTTAATCCATACATGCACACATCAGACTTAAATGAATCGCTCCAGTACCAAAATAATACACATTTGTTTCTTCATTAAACTATCAATTATGCAACATTAATATAACATAATGAAATATAACAGTGTACCGCTTTAATTAAAGAGAATGTATTGTGGCGAAACAAAGAAAACTTTTTCTTTGTGGGTACACTTTATATTTACTATTCCTAATTTTGTGTAATAAGATAAACATATAAAATTTATATAGAAATATAAATATAGTATCATCTTTCTGAGAAAATATTTAAATACTATTATCTTACATAGCTAACGACTAATGAAAGTTGAGGTATACATAAGTGGTAACATATGCATAAAGACCAAGTAAGTGAAGTATACAAAGGTGAGTACATAGACGGATTTTTATGTCATTCTAACTTCCGTTCCTTGTGCTCATTACACTGTTATACAAACAACTAACTAGCACTTAGTATCTCATTTACTGTCTAAAAATCTGGGGCTCTACAAACAATACACAAATGCAAAGAAAAAAAAAAAAGGACTCCAACCCCTTCCCTCGGGGGGTTGCAATGTTCCCCAGAGGTGATGCCGACCATTAAAATCTCCCGTGTAGAAAGGGATTGGCAACTGCCCAAGTAAATGTCCAAATCATTAATGTTCATTTTTGTGGAGGAAGGTAATATGCAACAGTGAAAGGTCGTGTAAGGGGCCATTCTCCCCCTTCACCTGAGTGTTGCCTGCGGTGGATGCCTGGAAGGGAATATCTTGACGTACCTTTAAAAATGCACTCCTCCCCCCATGATTTTCATTGTCAAAGGTTCCATAATTTGGGCTTAACTTGGTATCCTTCAGGAAAATGGGCGTTTTTCCCTGCATAATCTCTTGTGGGGCAACACAAATGGGTTCATGAAGCTATAGATGTTGCAGTTCTTCCCATTTTGCATAATTTCCCTGAAGTTCCATTGGATTAGGGTTCCCAAAGTTTTTTTAATTATTTCTTCTAATGTTTGGCAGCACCTGTGGTAAAGGTTTGCCTCATACCTTAGGCTGCCCTTTCCTATCCTGGGAGTAATTTTTAAAAAATTTTTTTTACCTGGGGAACTATTTTCACGGGTTTTTCCCTTTGGACAGGTTCGATTTTTTTGTGGGCAAAGGACGGCCCTTTGAGCCTTTCCCTTCAGGGGCATTTGTTAGCATGGTCCCTCGGGGGTTTGTGGGCTGGAGTCTTTTGGACGGGGGTTAGGTTCCTTTGCCTGGGCAAAGGGCATCCTGCCTTTACTTCGGGGCATTCGCTAGCAGCAGGGCCCCTGTGGATGGGGTGGGCTGGAGTTGCCCGGGTCGGGGAGGTTTATCTGGAGCTTGCCTGAGGGCCCCAAAAGCCCTTTACTTTGGAGGGGGAATCTCCTCAATAGACCCCTCACCCCTACCCCTTTTCGGGTGGAAAAAACTCACCGGGGCAGTGTCACAATTTGGGACGAGGTTTAAGGAAGTGGCAGATGTGTGCTGTAAGAAGCTTTGGGAGGGAAAAGGGTTTTGGGGGGAAGGAGGAGGGTAAAACCAAAAGAAAAGGACCTACCGGGCGTGAAAACGACACGGGCTTTGTTTTTCCTCGGGAAAAACCAACTTTCTCCTTGCCCCTTATCCCAAAATACTTTTTTTTAAAAAAAAAATTTGTCCTTTTTACATTGCTTTGAGAAGTTCATGAGTTTCTTTCCAAAACAGCATATTGGACCTGGACTTGTCTTTTTTTTTTGATGACCTGTTGTACCCCTTTCCCAAAACCCTTTTGGTTGCCCTTTTTTTTTTAAAACGGCAAGAGGGGGGTCCATGCCATAATTGGGGAGTGGAACCCCGTGGGGTTTGGCACAAGGCTTTCCCTTGAGGGGGGACCATGCTAAGTACTAGTGGTAAAGACCATTGATGGTTATAAATCAGGGATCTTGACATTTTCGAATACATGGGAAAAAGTTGATGTCAACGTGATCCCGCATCACCCACAGCGAGGGTACCTAATATTTGAGGTTTCGTCACCAGACAGAGTGACCTCTGCGTGCGATATGCGACTTCCGGGGGGCTCGTTTCATGTTCTCCTCACAAAACCCCCATTCATGTAAGGGAATTGTCTTTTTTCCCCGGGCCTGATGAGGTTTCCCGAGGAGAAAATGTTAAGGAACTAGAAATTTTTTAATGTAGTGGCAGTAAAACGTTTTAGAAGAAGGTGAGGTTTTGGAAAATCGACACCGCTTTCTTTAACTTTTAAAATTAGTCCTTCCAGAATCGGTTAAATTAGCAGGTACCACCTCAAGGTAAAGCCAAAGTGCCCAACCCTATGCTGTCTTCCCTTCCAATCTTGCCGTTTAAAAAAAATGGATAACCCAAAAGTATTGTAAAATGTGGTACAACAGGCCCTCAAGGGAACCTTCCAGGGCCCAAAATGCTGTTACCACTGCAAGAAGCTCATGAACTTCTTCAAAGCAAAGTAAAGGTACAAATTTGAAAAGGAAGTATTGGTAAAAGGAGCAAGGAGATAGTTTTCCAAGGCAAGCAACGGCCCCTGGCTGTTTGCACGCCAGGTAGGGCCCTTTGCTTTCTTTTTTAGCCCTCTTTTTTCCCACCAACCCTTGCCCTCCAAGCTTTTACAGCACACCTCGCCACTTCCTCTAAACCTCATCCCAAATTGCGCACTGCCTCTGGTGAGTTTACAGAACGGATAGTGAGGGGTCTATTAGGAGATCCTCTCCCAAAGTAGTCTTTGGAGCCATCATGGCAGGCTCCAGAGCTCACGGTGACATCTCACTGCCACCACATCTACAGGAGCCTCTGCTGCTAGGCAGAATGCCCCTGAAGTAAAGGCTCAGGCACGCCCTTTGCCCATGTAATGAGCACTAGGACACGAAGTAAGAATGACCCAAAAAATTCGTCTGTGAACACCCTTTGTATACCTCACTTACTTGGTCTTTACTCATATGTTACTTATGTATACCTCATTTAATTGGTCTTTAGCTGGTAAGAAAATTAGTACTTAAATAATTATTTAGAAAGATGATATTTTATTTTCTTAGAAAGTTAAAACTTTACTTTACTATTTTTGTATCAGGTGCTATATATGTTTTAATTATTATACTAGATAAAGACAGTGTAAATATGCGAGTTTATCCTACAAAGTTCAGTTTTCTGTGTTTCCCCCACAAGGCATTCTCTTTAATTAGAGGGTACGCAGTTATATTTCACTGTTGCTTATTATATTAAGGTTCTATAATGGATATTTTAATGAAGAAACCAATATGTATTCATTTTGTTTCTGGAGAAATTTATTTAAGTTCCGGTATTATGCATATATGATTAAGACGAACCATATGCTAGTAATATATGTGACCTGAGTAGATGTTAAAATGTTAAGAATATACAGTGTTAAACCCTGATATTATAGTCATAACCAGAGAGAGAGAGAGAGAACCGAAACAAGTGCCTGGTAGATGCTCGAAAGAGGTTAGTAAAATTCTTTAAATACCAGAAGTAAGAAAGAACATTCAGCTGTACTAATATCAATAATAAAATTATAAATACTATAGATCTGATTACAGAACAATAACAAAGTAATCATTTGAGAACAATTGGAAAATCATGGTAATAGAATATCTTTTTCACAGCAAGTGGCTTACACGTGGCACCTGGATACCATCCAGACGTGTCTCTCTGTTATTATTGAGAATTTAAAACCCATTCAAGGAGTAAGTGTTAATGAAGTTTATAATAAAAATAATACTATCTATGCTAAAATGAGAGTTTCATAAACATAATATAATGTATATATATAAAACTACTCAGATCGTATATAATGGCATGAATATATGCAATTTGTTTGTTTGTCAAAAGTAGTTATGTTCCTACAAGAAATTAGTTATATTGAATCTTTTATTGTTTTATCATTCCTAAGATAGAACCATTGTTTCTTTTTTTTTAGGAATGGGTTTTTGTTTTTTGTTCGGTTTTGTTGTGTTGCTTCCTGAGAAGTCCTTGGAGAGACCCCACCAGATTGTAAAGCAGGTGCCATCCTTAGGAATCCTCTGAACTGATGCAAGAAGAAGGTAATTTGAGGAAAGTCTGTACAGACAAAGGATTAAAGGAAGGAAGACATAAAAGGAAGTTATACTACAAAATTTAGTGGAGAATTTGGACCTCTGTGTCAATTAAGGTTTTTTTTGTTGTACAAGTTTAATGATTTATAATTCAATATATCAAGAAATGTAAGATTATCAATTGTTTGATATTACCCTTCTCTCAGTTACCTCTAAGACTGAAATTAGATCATCAGTAACCCTCTTATGATTATATTTTTATAGTGTGGGTTCATCAAGAGTATGACTCAGGTTATGATACAGGAGAGCTCACACTTGACGTTAATTAATAGTGCCCCCTCTAGATAAAGCCTGATTTGATTTCCCAGTAGAAAGGGAAATAGTGGCTTTGACCATAGAGAGGAGGGAGTGGGGCCTACATTAAAACACCATAGGCAAGGCTCCTGAGGCCTTCAACGGACCCCCAGCTGCCACAACATCCACAGGGGCCTCCACTGCTAGGACAGAATGCCCCTGAAGCAAAGGCTCAGGCCGTCCTTTGCCCAGGTAAAGAATTCCTGGAACCTGTGAAAAGTTCCAGCTCCACAAATATTTAAAAGGGTCCCCCCAGGACAGAAAAGGGGAGCCTAAGAGGTTGAGGCCAATCCTTTTCCCAGGCAAAGAAACACCTTCAAGTAAACTATAGAGAACTAGTACCCTAAAACCCATGGTACTCAGCTGGATCATGAAAAGGGAAGAACTCAAGTTCAAACCTTAACCCAGTTGTGTTGCCAAAACTTATGAAGGGGAAAATTAAGCCCTTTACCCTAAGTCCAAATTGAACCTTATGGGAATTTCAAAGACTCAATTGGGAAAGAATGTAACTCAAGATATTCCATATCAATCCACCTGTGGACATGTCTGAGGTTGACAGGAATTGTCTTTCCCTGGGACCAACCCATTACACTGGCTTGCATGTCATCGAACCCTTCCTCCACCAAAAGCTGTGTGCTGCAACATTACATCACTTCCTCCACATAATCTGAACATTAAGATTTGAAATCTACTGAGCAGTTGCACATCCATTTCTACTCTGGGGACAATTTTTTTAGGGGGTTCAAAAAGAAAACATTTATACAAAGCCACATTATTTAAAAAGTCCCCCCTCAATAACCCCCTTTTTTTTTTCCCGTAAAAGGGAATATTTTGATAAGAAAGGGGGATAACCCTCAAAAACCCGAATGTCAAAGGCCCCATAAAATCCCAGGGCCCCCAGTAGAACAGAACCCCTAAAAAAATAGTGCCTTTTTCCCGGGAAAAACCTAAAATTTTTCCAAAAAGGGAAAAATTTTCCCAAAGGAAAAATTTTAAAAATACCCCAGGATCATAAAAAGGGCGCCAAATTAGGCCAAAACCTGCCCCGGGGGGGGAAACCCAAAAAAAAAAATTTCCCCCCAACCCCAAAGAACCAAAAATTCAAGAAATGGGAAAACCCAAACAATATTAGAAACCCGTTTTGGAGAAAAGGAAGTGGGGAAAAAATGCCCATTTTGGGGCCAACACCCTTTAAAAAAATTTCAAAACCCAATGGGGAAGCAGAATTAGAAGAAAACCCTTCACCACCCACCTCAGGAACCGGGTGGGGGGAAAAAGCCAAACTAATTTCAGTCATTCCCCCAAAGGGAAACTTAATTTTTTTGGAGATCATGGGAGGAACCCCTTTCACAATTTCAAATGGTGGCTCCCTCTGGGTTTTTTGTGAAACCCTCAAAAGGCCGGGGTCCTTTTCAAGATTATGATTTTAATAACGGAATCCCACACCATTTCAAAAAAAGGGGAAATTTCCCCAATTGCATAAAACCCCCGACACTTTTAAACTTCAGGAGGCAAAAAAACTTTAAAATTTTTAAAATTTTAGGGGGTAATGGATTTCCAAAAAGGGGATCCAAATTTTGGGACTTAAAGGGGACAAAATTTTTTTTTAACCCCAAATGAAGATTAGGAAATGATTTTTTTTTTAAAGTGTTTACACCAAATTGACCCCCCTTGCAGCAAAAGAATCTTAAAATCCCCTTTAAAGGGGTCCATCCAGGTTCGATTGAAAATTAAACAAAAACCCATTCCCCTTAAAAACGACCCCCCAAATTGAAAAAAAATTTCAAAACCTACCCAAGGCCAAAAAAGGGCTAAAGGGAGGGAAATTTGGGGGTTAAGATGAAAAAGCCCCATGTACCCACTTAAAGAAGGGGGGCAAAACCAAAAAAAAAAAAGATTTGAAAAGTGAAATCCGGAAGACCCCCGGGCCACACCAGCTTTTTTTTGGCAACAAAAAAAACCCCCCAGTGTGTTTATAGAAAAGGAAAATTTCCTCGGGCCATTTAAAAAGGGGGTCCTTTTGCAGCCCCCGTGCTCCCCGGAAGTGACAAATTCCATCCCAATGTTTTTCCCCAAGAGCCCCAATTCCCCTTTCCTTTTTTAATAATTTTAAGGGGGGCAAATTTCCTCCCTAAAAAACTATAAACCTTTTGCTAACTAAAAAACCCCGGGGAAAAATTAAAAGACCTTCCCCCCCCCTTTTGAATTGGGGAAAAATTTGGTCAATTTCATTGCACTGTGGAAAAAGGAAAATTTTTTTCCCCCTTTCAGTTTGGAAAAAATTTAAACAAAAAAGGCCCTTTTGGGGAAAAACCCAAGGGTCCCCCGGGAGGACATAGATCTTTTACCAAAAAGGTTACATCTCTTGAACGGCCCCAAATCGAAAAATTTTTTTTAAAAAGCTTACCTTTTAAAAGCTTCCTCTAAAAAGTTTTGGGGTTCGAGGGGGGGAAAACAGTTTCTCTAACCTGGAAAAAACGGGGGGGCCCCAAAAGGAAAGGTAGGTTTTTGCTTAAAAAAAAAAGGTTGTTCCAAGGCGTTCTTAAATTTTATTGGGATGATTTTAAAGTACTGCTCAGGAGGAAGCTTACAATGTGAAGGACGCATGCAGATGCAAAACAGGTTGTACAGGGGAAACATTCATGGGTTTCAAATTTTCTCCAAAAGACCAGGTTACATTTCACAAAAGGGAAATTCCCCCCTTCTCTCTATTTAGCAGGGAAAACCCCCTGCAATTTGTCCAAGAGGTGAAATACTTGGGTCTAATTTTTGACTCAAGATTACATGGGTGCCTACATCAACAGTTAAAAGTGAAAGGCTACAAAAGAAAATTAGTATTTTTGCGGGGTTCTTCACATTACTTGGGGTGAGACCGCACAACGCTTCTACGGACCTTTCGTGGCTTTTCATCTGCAACTCCCACTGTTCCCGGATGTTGGACTCGGTTCATAATGAACTTCCCAAAAATGTACGGGGGGTTTTAAAAGGGTTCCCGGGGTCTCCCCATCCAGACTGGTTTCAACCCCCTTGAGGTAGCTGATCCTATGGTAGGAAATGAGGGAAACTTGTGAACTTAAAATTTAAGTCTCAAATAAGGTTCTGGCGTTGGAAATTCCCCATTCCCCCCTTGGACTAATCAAGTCAAGCTGGATTTGGGGCCCAAATTGGGAAGGGGAGAGACTGAAGCAGAAGTCAGAGAGAGATTTCTTTAGCACTTTCTAGTACCAAAGGGTCGGGGCAAAATAACAGATGGTTTCGAAAAATTTAAAATGGTGTGGGTTTTGCAGCATGAGCAGAAAGGGAAAATGCACCTGGGAATCTTTTTTTCCCAGCAGCCTCGATCTTTACTGCAGTTTCATGCCATCCCTTTCGCGTTAAGATGACTAGAGATCTTATGAACCCTTTAATTGTGATATATTGTGACTCGTAGGCCTTCCAAACAATCAAGAGCTTAAACTCATCACATCCAAGTGAGGAAAGGGTTTAAATTGGCTTTCATGATGTCAAACTAAAAAGATAAATCTTGTTGGGGGGCCAGCACTGTTGGTTCATGGGAAAGCGAGCTGATCAAAAGGGCCAAGGGGCTGCCCCTCAGCCTTGGATCTGTTTTCCCCCCTCCCACACCCGATATGAAACCCGCATCGGGGGTTTTTCTTCGGATAAATGGAAGGGAAAAATAAGGATACCCAAAACAAAATGCGAGAGATTAGGATGGCCTTTGGGAGTTGGGTGACACATCCCCCAAAACCCAAAAGAAATTGCATTAACAAAACTAAGAATCGGGCACAAAAAGACTGATCATGGGGCCCATGATGGAAAAAACAAAGGGTTTGAAGGGTGCCCAAAACCCTTAAAGATCGCAATTATGGAAAGATGTGAACATTCTCAAACAGACGTATGTACTTTCCCCCCATATACACGAAAAAATTATTGGGGGAGGGTTGTGACATAGAAGGGTCTTTTTAGTTTCCTTAGGGGGGACTTATTTTTTAAAAAAATTTAATTTGCAAAAGTGTATCAATAATTTTATACACTTAGGTATAATTTTATGCTTTGTTTTTAAATTTTTTTATTGTTATTTATAAGATATTATTATAGATTTTTTAAAATTTTAAAAATCTTTAAAATTTTTTTTAACAAGTATTCCTAAGACCTTAGCTGTTGAAGGGCAATAATTTTAAATGACAATAATCAATCTTTTCACCTGTCTTCCTTCTTGGGTCCTTTGCCTGTACAGATTGATTGGTTGATTATTCAAAATTATCTGGGGCAACAGCTTAGGGCATTAACGGGAATACCTTGTTAAATAAAATATTAAAGGTTTTAAAACTTTAAAAAATTTTAATAAATACTTTCAAATACAATAAATATATTCAAAATCAAATCATAAAAAATGATTTTTAAGTGTATAAAAATTTTTCAAAACATTACGCATTAATTTTAATAAAAATGTACCCTAAGGAAAACTAATAAGACCCTCTACTAAATCCTCCCAAATATTGCCGTTTTTTTTTTTTTTTTTTTTTTTTTTTTTTTTTTTTTAACCTTCCCTTTATCAGTTCAGAGGACTCATAAAGATGACATCTGCTATACTTCTTGTCCACAGCACCAAGGATAAACTCAGGAAACAAAAAAAAAAAATAATAATAAGTGCCACATGTTAGCCACTAGCTGTGAAGAAGATATTCTCTTTATCTTTGTTTTCCAATTTGATCTGAAATAATTATTTTGCTATTGTTCTGTAATCAGATCTATAGTATTTTATAAGTTTATAATTGATAATATTACAGCTGGATGCTCTTTCTTACCTCTGGTATTTATAGATTTTCTAAACTCTTTTAGGCAGTGACAACATACTCGTCTCTGTTCTCTCTCTATTTATGATTACAATATCAGGGTTACAATATCACTGTATATTCTCCAAATTCTAACTTCTACTCAGATCACATATATTACAAGCATATAGTTCTTTTTAATCCATACATGCACACATCCAGAACTTAAATGAATCGCTCCAGTAACAAAAATAATACACATTGGTTTCTTCATTAAACTATCAATTATGCAACCTTAATATAACAATAGTGAAATATACCCTTTAATTAAAGAGAATGTATTGTGGGGAAACAAAGAAAACTTTTACTTCGTAGGGTAAACTATTATAGTTTACTATTTCCTAATTTTGGTGTAATAAGATAAACATATAGAAATTTATAAAGAAATAATATAATATAGTATCATCTTTCTGAGAAAATATTTAAGTACTGTTATCTTACATAGCTAACGACTAATTAAAGTTGAGGTATACATAAGTGGTAACATATGCATAAAGTATACAAAGGTGAGTACATAGACGGATTTTTATGTCATTCTAACTTCCGTTCCTTGTGCTCATTACACTGTTATACAAACACTAGCACTTAGTATCATCATTTACTGTCTAAAAATCTGGGGCTCTACAAACAATACACAAATGCAAAGAACACAAAAACGACAGAACTTCGCGACAAGAGTAGACTGGGAAAAGTAAATAAATATGACCACATCACACCACATATAAACAAACTAAAACGGCTAAAAGTACAACAGAAATACAACTACGACACATGTATTCTATCCATAAATTCATACAAGGAAATTACCCAAAATGGCTATTACCTATACATGACAGGTCCTTATATATCAAAAGATCGAATACAGAAACCGGGGCAAGAAATATGCAAATCCGAGGACTGGTGATATGGAACCAACTTCTAGATAATATCAGAAATGTCTCCAACCAAAATACATTTAAAAGCAAAAGTGAAAGAATATCTACTGAAATATCAATGACATCAGGCGTTTAAGTACAAGTACAATATTCCAGTCATTTGTGATATTGATGTACAGTCTATGTTGTTAAATAAGCATTGTATAATATCGATGTATATAACATCTTGTTACATAATGTAAACATCATATATGTAAACAGAATACCCATTGTAATTAATGGAATAAAGTTTTTTGAATTTGAGATCGCGTCTCTCTACTGGTTCAATAGACTGTCACATTTCTACAAACTTTTATGCGTGAGATGAGCTCTTGCCATATCCCTTCTAAACCAAAAGGGCAACAGGTCTGCTGTTTGTGGTATTAAGGGTAGCTTAGTCAGGTAATCTAGAAATACTCGATGCCTCCATTTTAGGGATTCTTCGTCGTGCTTCTATACATTTGAGGTAGAGTGTTGGGGTTACAGTGCGTGCACCGTCCCTTACCTTTCTAATATTTTTTTTTTTTTTCTTCTTTGTTATTTCCTTTATTCTCTCTTTTCTTTTTCCTCTTCTCTTTTTTTTTTCACCTTTTATTAACGATATTCTTAATTTATTCCTATTTCTCTGATACTTAACTGCTTTAACGGTTGTTGTTTTCAAAGTCAGGGAGATTCTTCCCTATTGACGTATAGTAGTTGGTAATGAGGTATTTTTGGACAGCTAAAAGCAGTATGAAGATGGAGTAAATTGTGCACAACCACCCACCGATAGACACGCACAGATACACACATACATTCATATTCAGTGTATATATATCCTCCCCCCCCCCCTCTCTCTCTCTCTCTCTCTCTCTCTCTCTCTCTCTCTCTCTCTCTCTCTCTCTCTCTCTCTCTCTCATTAACAGACGGAACCAGTGACCTCACCTTGTGAGGTCGCTCACGAGCTGATAACCAACGCCACGTGTCTAGTGGACGCTCACTGCTTGTGCCCGAGGATGACTCAGTTTTATCGGTTCGTGTCCAGCGCTCAACGTGACCAGGTCGTCACCGCCTCTGGTCCCCGCGCTCAGGGCTTACCCTGTCTTACCGTGTCTTCTCTTACTGTGTAAAACTCTTCCTTAATAAAGAGTCAAGCCGTTATAACGACTATCACTGCCAACCAGTCACAATCATTGTATTAAGGATTCATAGCCTTTTACAGACTGGTAGCAGGATGGTTGTTGTGTCCTTTTGGCTCGCAACACGGATACACAGTCTCCGAAATCGCTCGACCTTCACTTCCACAATCGACCATGTTTACAAAACCATGTGAGTACACGTTTTTGAGCCTCTTTATTTTTTTTCCCTTCCTTCTTCTCTCGTTATTAGAGAATTTTATTGTTTCAACTGCAACGAATTTCACACGTTCATGATTATCGTTATCATGGACATCATATAATTTTATTTCATTCCTCCCCTCACCCCGACCTGACCGCACTTTCTTTCCCTTCTGGTCAATTAGGACATGGAAAGAACAAGAGATGACCACTCGTTTTTCTCATAATTTTGGTTGTTGTTGTTGACACTATGGGGATTACTATAGCATCGTTACATTCCTCACTGGTGACAAGTTCTATTGGCACTAGAGCAGAGCTTGTAGTGCGAATTTTGTATATATTTATTTTGAGTATAGCGTTAGGATCTTCCCTATATCATAGTGCACAGGGATGCCCAATATAACCCGGGGTTGCATAAATCGCTTAATAGATCCATGCTCCGACATTACAATTGTAGGTAAAGGTAAAACGGAAGTTATTCGTTCGATCGGCAACTTTTGACCTGCAGTTACATCCGTTAGTTAATGTAGGACTAGAGTTTAAGCTAGAATCATTATTCGCTTATTAATCACGCCCATCTCACCTTCTAGAAGTCGCTTGCATGATTTGGGTAAATACCATGCGATTGTGTGATTCATGAGTTAGATAACCGTAGGGAATGTCACGAGCGCCCATCACAGATACGCAGGTTATTTATAGATTTACCTGGTTCCGTTCACTTTATTCTACAGCATTTCAATGAAGTCTATGTACAGTTAGACATGGCTGCCTCGGCAGTTCAGAATATCTGACCCCAAGAAGATTTGCTTGCTCGAAAACTTGCAAATATTTTTTCACGTCACCATTCATTAGTGCATACATTCTGTCACATATCATTAAATGTTGAATTTAATGTGGTAGTTGAAATAATTTTGTATTAATAGCATTGCTAATTTATCTCAGTATTGTTATATTGATTAATCTTGTGTTTGTGATTCATTCTCTGTGTGAGCTCACTCTCACTTTCATTCTCATTCATGCTCACTGTCACTCACACACACACACACATGCTTACTCACTCACTCGCTCATCCATGCAGAACAAAAGACACTGAAACCTTTTCATTAATATGGTTTGTTACTGTCGTAGTTGCAGGCGTAAAGATCTATGATGTATCTCTTTTGCCCGCGATTTTGTCAGTCGTGATGAGTGATTCGTACATGACATACAGTTTTCTTATTTTACAGTTATTTCTTCTTTGTGTGACAACAGTTGGTTCAAGTAAATCCTTGCAGATTGCCGTTGTCATTTCCCTTATCTACTCTCATATCTATCAGAGATGGTTGGTAGTTCAAACCATATTCATGGGGATCGCTACTGACATCTCCCTCTCCTATTTTTCTTCTTTATCTTTGTGAGAGTAAAACAGAAAATGATAAAAGATTTTTTAAAATATATATATAAAAAAATGCACTTCTTTGTCAACCCGGCCTTGGTAGGCGAGGAAGGGCAATGGATGGCAGGAGTAAAGACTAAAAATGAGTCATAGGAGGAAAATAATGAAATGAAAGACGAGATTTATAAATAACTATACACCAAGTTTAGTTTATTCAGAAATGGAATAAAAACCATGCTATTTACAAACTATTTTATGTTATTCTTGAAATTCATTTTTAAAAATCCGTCAACGCATAAAAAATATAAATCGTTTAACAAACATTGAAAGAAAAATGAAGCAGAGATAATAACAAGTGTTTAACATGTTATGAAAAAATATATATATATTTACAAAATTTCTCCATATAAAGTAGTTTTACGAAATAAACGGTAAAGCGTCTTTTAGTATAATCAACAATTTGTTTATAATAGATTATTTAAAAGAAAAAAGTGAATTTCTTTATTTCTTATTATTTGTAAGTTTATAAACATATTAGTCAGAAATCGTCCATAAGAGTTCTTATTTTCTACAAAAATACAAGTAATGTACACAACTCAATCTTGGAGCGCTTATACATTATATTTGACAAATACAAATACAAATATACAGGATATAAAATTAATAAGATTATACATTGTACAATAGTATGACGAGGCAAGTACAAAGAGAATGAATATGCATGCGCACACGCCCGCGCACACACACACACACACACACACACACACACACACACACACACACACACACACACACACACACACACACACACACACACACACACACACACACACACACACACACGCGCAAACAAAGAATGTAATCGACTGTCTCATTCAACTACTGTATCCTAAAATCCGTCAATTTCAATAATTATCATAATCCTAAAGAAAATTTTGCCAATTAAAAATGTTATACTTTTGAGTTATTATTTTTCCTTACTTTCTCTTCTTAGATATCCCATTTTCATTGTCTTCGCCATAGAAATCTCATTTTCTGTGGTCTTCGCCAAAGAAATCCTTTGTCAACAACTCAACAGCTTATGTGGCGCTGTTGGTCAAAAATATTTAACTGCCCAGAGAACCAATGTGTCAGCATTAATATTCTCTTTCTCTTGACGGAAAAAAATTTATATTATTGAGTGAGTGAGTGTGTGTGTGTGTGTGTGTGTGTGTGTGTGTGTGTGTGTGTGTGTGTGTGTGTGTGTGTGTGTGTGTGTGTGTGTGTGTGTGTGTGTGTGTGTTGTCCATTCTTTCTAACTTTTCTTGCTCCTTTTAACCATCCTCTTCCATCCTTCCAAACTCCAGCAGGTCAGCCTCTACGACCTAAAAACAGAAAAAAAAGAGAGAAAAGAAATCCAAAACAGATGCTCCTCTTTTTCTCAGGGACACGTTCACCCTCTTCTCTCACTCTCGAAGGAGACACATTCATCCTCTCCTCTTCCTCCCCCTCTCCCCCCCCCTTCCTTTTCCTCTCCCTCTCTCTCCCCTCCTCCCCTCCACTCACTCTCTCCCTCTCTCTCTCAGAGAACACACAGACGTCCACCTCCTTCCTTCTTGCTCTCAGGGCAGCAAACGGGCCCCTCCTCTCGCGGCCGCCATTCCTCAAGCCACCTCGCAGATGAAGAACGTCTCGAAGGAGCAAGGGCTATCGTTCCATTTCAGGCCTTTGCCGTCTCGGTTCCACAGCTCCAGGCAGTGTTCCATCTCTCCGTTCTCGTACCTGGAACGTAGAGACGACGCGTGAATATGGATGTAATGGATTATTACTATTATTATTATTGTTATTATTATTATTATTATTATTATTATTTTTTTTTTTTTTTTATTATTATTATTATTATTATTATTTTTATCACTTATTATTATTATTATGGTACCACGCAGTAATGATGATGATGATGATGATGATGATGATGATGATGCTCATCATCATCATCATCATCATCATCATCATCATCATCATCATCATCATCATCATCATCATCATCATCATCATCATCATCATCATCATCATCATCATCATCATTATCATCATCATCATTATAATCATTATCATTATTGTTCTTGTTTTGGGACCACATGGTAATGAAGATGCTAATGATGATGATTATTACTATGGGACCGCGCGATAATAAAGCTGATGATGAGGATGATGATGAGGATGATGATGATGATGATGATCATCATCATCATTATCATTATCATTATCATTATCATCATCATTATCATTATCATTATCATTATCATTATCATTATCATTATAATTATCATTATCATCATCATCATCATCATTATTATTATAATTATTATTATTATTATTATTATTATATAATATAATAATAAAATAATAATAATAATAATAATATTAATTATTATTATTATTATTATTATTATTATTATATTATTATTATTATTATTATTATTATTATTATTATTATTATTATTATGTAAAAAAATGATAATAACAATAATAATAATTATTATTATTATCATTATCATTATTATCATCATTATTGTTATCATTATTATTATGGGACCATGCGATAGTTATGATACTAATATCTATTATCAAAATGGAACTACGCAGTGATAACGATGGTAGAGATTACTATAATGATGATTATTAGCATTATTACTTGTTGAATTAAATCGTAGTCAGTAGTGATAGTAGTCATATCGCATTAGAAATAACTGAACGACGACCCATAATACGAATGACAATGATGA
>NC_051423.1:15583046-15585546 GCF_015228065.2 Penaeus monodon | reverse complement strand
AGGAAAGCTTGGCAGTTGATACGCCACCAAAAAATTTCCACCAAGATTTAAAAAGTGAATTTTGAGTCCAAAATCATTTTAAAATTTCCTTGCCTCAATTTTCCTCACTTTTATTTTACATCAACAGCACGTTATATTTGTCTTCTTGAAGTCTGCTTCTCGTTGTAATCCATGTGGAATTGGTCGTCACGTGTAGTGTTCAGGGGATTCTACCTCATGGTTATGTTGTTTATTGTCAACATGATTAACAGAGAGCAAACATCTTCACAGGTTACTGTTGTTTTTTATTATTTGTTTCTGTAAAGTATGTAATTCTGTTACCCTGTTATAGTTATTTTTTCTCCAAGCACACAAATAAAACACACAAAAAATTAAGATAATAAGAAATGGACAGAGAAAGGGGAATGTGAGGAGGCGGCGGGGGCCAAAAAAAAAAAAAAATCATATCATTATTTACTTTTTTCTTTTTAATTATCAACTTCAAGCAACGGCAGAACAGCTGCTAGCCTCTTCCCGGAAGCTCGCTCAGCATATGATCCTTCACCACTATCCTATTCCCAGGAAGTTCCAAGAAATGTTATTCATTAAATCACAAAAGAGCCGCGCTATTTCAGATTACACGACAACTCTCAGGAATTCAGACCGTTGTAAATATCATTTACCCCTTTCTTACGAGATAATGGGAATAAGTGATTTAGTTTCATCATTAATCTCTAAATGGCTGAAGACATATTTAAATCGTGGTAAATATTACACGAAACATTGGTAATGTGATTATTTTTCATATTTAAACCTAAACGGCCTTTAACGTAAAATTACGCCACCCGCCGCTTAAGGGTCAGGACTCATGAGCAATTGAGGCCTGGAGAGCCGGGGGGGAGGGGGATGGAGGAAAAAGCGAACAAGTACATGTTACACAGCCCAGTAAAGAAAATATACCAGCTATCAAAAGCAAAAGAACAAAAACAGAAGAGCATCTGAAAAAAAAAAAAAAAAAAAAAGCAGAAAAGAAGAAAGAAAAGTATAAAAAAGCAACACCAACAACGAAACCGAAAAATAGAAAAAGAAGAAAAGAAAAAGCTAAAAATGAAAAAATTAAAAAATCTGTAAAATGAAAAAGTTCTAGTTTATTGTTTACAGTTTTGTAGCGATGGAGTCAGTACCTGCTTCTTGTATATGTTGCTCCAGGAACCGATTCTCCCTCTCTGTCTCGACCCCAGCAAGATGCATCCCATGGAACCGACAATACTGCGCTGCTTTGTACCAGTTCGCCTGTAATGACCCAGTTAGTAAGCGAAGCACCGTTTTGGGGCGTGGTTTGGGACGACACAACAGCTAGTGTTCGAGTCTGCATTATGCTGTCAGGATTATCAATCTCTGTAATTATGTATATCTGTTCTCTCTCTCTCTCTCTCTCTCTCTCTCTCTCTCTCTCTCTCTCTCTCTCTCTCTCTCTCTCTCTCTCTCTCTCTCTCTCTCTCTCTCTCTCTCTCTCTCTCTCTCCGTGTGTGTGTGTGTGTGTGTGTGTGTGTGTGTGTGTGTGTGTGTGTGTGTGTGTGTGTGTGTGTGTGTGTGTGTGTGTGTGTGTGTGTGTGTGTGTGTGTGTGTTTAAACATATGTATATATATACTGTATATATACATATGTTGTGTACGTGCGTGCTTATGCATGAATACACAAATGTGTCTCAAGTTTATTTTTACAAACATATCCACTTCCTCTTGCTTTCGTGTGATTAAAGCAAGTTGACTCGCCTCCAACTGAAATCCCAGAAGTTTAAATAATATAACTTAAGTAAACAGAACAGCGCTGACTAAATGCTGATTTATTTGCGGAATTAATGTTTAAAAGAAACCTTGTAACAAAATGAAACAAAAATCCACATGTTAATCTAAGAAATAATCGCATAATATGATTTTTCCGAAAATTAATTACGTGATATTGCAGCATTTTTTATTACTTTTCTTCCTTCTTTGACGTAATAACATTTCTTTGGATTACTGCTTCCGCGGTGAGAATAACTGTAACAAATGCTATCAGTAAATCATAAAAAATGGCGTTTGCACGGAAAAGAATTACTTGATGTTGGCAATTACCATTACCTTTTCATTATTTTCTAACACTAACGCGTTTCTACATTTTCCTAATATATCTTTCAGCTCCAACACGGAAATGTTATATGGCTGCATTTGCGTTATTTTCAGTTAGAAGCGCGCGCGCGCGTGTGAATGTGTATGTGTATGTGTATATGTGTGTGTGTGTGTGTGTGTGTGTGTGTGTGTGTGTGTGTGTGTGTGTGTGTGTGTGTGTGTGTGTGTGTGTGTGTGTGTGTGTGTGTGTGTGTGTGTGTGTGTGTGTGTGTGTGTGTGTGTGTGTGTGTGTATGTATGTATGTATGTATGTATGTATGTATGTATGTTGTGTGTGTGTGTGTGTATGTGTGTGTGTGTGTATCACAGATAAACAAACATGCCCAGCTGAAATGTGAATATTTCATCTAA
>NC_051423.1:15570546-15573046 GCF_015228065.2 Penaeus monodon | reverse complement strand
TGTGTGTGTGTGTGTGTGTGTGTGTGTGTGTGTGTGTGTGTGTGTGTGTGTGTGTGTGTGTGTGTGTGTGTGTGTGTGTGTTTGTATGTATACATAGAAACTTACCGTGTCTATATACGTGAGTAATTATAATGAGTTTCGGAACTAATCCCTTACATTCCAACACATCTTTCGAAGGAAAATTATAGCACAATGTCGAAATCAAACTCCACTATTCACCTTCGAACCTAAGAGTTTAAAGCATAAAAATGTGAACTGCCAACTGGTTCCTTAATCTTAACCCGATTAGTCATTGGTCGAGATCTTTCGAGAGGATCTCTGATTGGTTATTGGCCAAGCGATGGAGAAATGCCATTGGCTGGCGGGGTTGCAAAGTAAGATCTGATTGACCGAAGTGGTCACGTTTGAGGCCTTTACAGCTTGGGGGTGGCACGCTAACAAATTTGCTAACGCTCTCGGCCCCTCACTCACCCCTCACTCACTCACTCACTCACTTCACTCTCTCTCTCTCTTTCTCTCTCTCTCTCTCTCTCTCTCTCTCCATCCCTTCCTTCTTTCCTCCCCTTTCCTTCCTCTCTTCTTCCTTTCTGTCTCCGTCTAAAATCCGTACAGAGAATGCATTTCCCAGTAAAGACAAAGTCTCCTCATATCTCTAAAAGGAAAATGCAATATTATTGTATAATTCCATTCGCGATATATGATGGGATGGTGGGATTATTCTTTCCTTTTTTTTTTAAATTGCAATAAAGAAAGAGAGAAACAATAAACCCAAAAAAAAGGGAAAAAGGGAAAAGCAAGACAAAAAAGAAAATTAAAAAAATTAAAATTTTTAAAGCCGAAGAAGAGAAAAAAAGGGAGGTTAAGATATGAATTAAAAGGAAAACCCAAAAGCCCCAAGGGAAAAAAAGAGGAAATGGAAATGACAAAAAATAAAGTGAAAAAAAATGTTGCTTAGTCTGTCAGAAACTCCAGCCTCCGTGAATTACGTCTCCACCTCCCTTCCCTCGATCATCCTACCGTCTTCTCTGTTCTCTCTATCTGTCTCTATATATCTAACTGTCTCTCTCTCTCTCTCTCTCTCTCTCTCTCTCTCTCTCTCTCTCTTCCCCTTCGGCGGCCCTCTCTTTTCTTTCCCCTCCTCTCTCTCTCCTTTTCTCTCTTCTTCTCCCCTCTCTCTTTTCTCCTTTTTCCTCTCTCTTCTTTTTTCTCTCTCTCTCTCCCCCTCTCTTTCCCCTCTCCCCTCTCTCTCCTCTCTCTCTTTCTCTCTCTCTCTCCCCCTTTTTCCCCCCCTCCTCTCTCTCTTTTCCTTCTCTCTCTCCTCTTTTCTCTCTCTCTCTCTCCCCTCTCTCTCTCTCTTTCCTCTTTTTCATCTCTCTCTCTTTTCTCCTCTCTCTCTCTCTCTTCTCTCTTTTTCTCTCTCTCTCTCTCTCTTTTCCTTTTTTCTCTCCTCCCTTTTTCCAAACCCCTCTTCTTTCTCTTCCCCTCCCCTCCTCTCTCTTTTCTCTCCTCTCTCCTCTCTCTTTCCCTTTCCTTTTTTTCCCCCTCTCTCTCTTTCTTTTCCTTTCTCCTTTCTCTCTCAACTTTCTCATCTCCGGTCCTCTCGTCTCTCTCTTCCTCTCGCCCCTCTCTCCCCCCCCCCCCCCCCCCCCCCCCGTCTTCCCCCTCTTTTCTTTTCTCTCTTCTCTCCCCTTTTTTCCTCTCTTTCCCCTCTCCCCTCCTCTCTCCTTTTCTCTCTCGGGCTTTTTTCTCTCTCTTTTTTCTCCTCTCCTCTCTCTCTCTCTCCCCCTCCCCCTCTCTCTTTCTCTCGCTCTCTCTCTCTCTCTCTCTCTCCTTCTCTCTCTCTCTCTCTCTCTTCTCTCTCTCTCTCTTCTCTCTCTCTCTCCTCTCTCTTCTCTCTCTTCTCTCCCTCTCTCTCTTTCTATCTCTCTTTCTCTATCTCGTCTGTATTCTTCCCCCTCTCCACTTCCTCTCACTCACAACTCCCCCATTCTCTCTCCCCTCCTATCAAGCCCTCCTCTCCCCTGTTCTTATCTCCCGTTTCCTTCTCTCTCCCTTACTCATTTGGCCAGGCCTCGTCTGTTCGATTAAGTTGTGCGATGTATATGAGGGTTTTTTTTTTTTACTGTAGTGGATTTAGATTAGATAAGGAATAGACACACACACAACACACACACACACGACACACACACAAACACACACACACACACAACACACACACACACACACACACACACACATGTAATCTATTTATTTATATCTATCCACGCGAGGGCCAGGCCTCAGCTGCATATTTATGTAAAGGCGTTTTTCTTCAGGGATTCCAAACAGGAGCTTACGGTCATCTCAAGGAAAACAAGATAATGTACGTGCGGAGGCGTGCATCAGGGAAGAAGAGAAGGTCGTAACGAAGAATTACGGGATCAAACACCGGAAATATTAGGAAGGGGGTTATTTTCACATATCTAATCTTCCCAATACATTTTTGATCCTCATCTCCCTC
>NC_051423.1:15560546-15563046 GCF_015228065.2 Penaeus monodon | reverse complement strand
GAAAAGAGGGGAGAGAGAGAGAGGGGAAAAGAGAGGGGAGAGAGAGAGAGAGGAAGAGAGGGGGGAGAGAGAGAGAAAGAACCAGAAGAGGGGGAAGAAAAGAGAGAGAGGGGAAAAAGCCAAAAAGAGGTAAGGAGAGGGCGCAAGTTAAGCGGAGTCAGATCCTCAGCCTCGTTCTTGCATCATCTTCACCTCCGTCGCCTCCTCCTCCCTTTCACTCGCGGATTATGCTACAAAATTGCTGTGAACAATTTCGATCGGCGTCTGCCTCGCCGATCTGTCGCAGTTAAAATTCGTTTTCTCTTACTTTCTTTTTTTTATTTCCCCCTTTTCCCCCTTTATATATAATATATATATATATTATATATATAATATATATATATATATATATATATATACATATAATAATATATATATATATAATATAATATATATTATAATATATTAAAATATTAAAATAATATGGTATGTGTGGGTGGTGTGTGTTGTGTGTGTTTTGTGTGTGTTTTTTGTGCGGCGTGGGTGTGGGTGTGTGTGTGGTGGTGTGGGGTGTGTGTGTGTGTGGTGTGTGTTGGTGTGTGGTGTGTGTGGGGTGTGGTGCGTGCGTGCGTGCGTGAGTGAGTGTGTGGTTGTGTGTGTGTGTGTGAGTGTGGTGTGTGTGTGTGTGTTGTTGTGTGTGTGTGTGTGGTGTGTGTGTGGGTGTGTGTGTGTGCTGCGTGCGTGCGTGCGTGCTGAGTGGCGTGTGCGCGGCGGCGCGCGCGTGTTGTGTGTGTGTGGGTGTGTGCGTGTTGCGTGCGTGCGTGTGTGTGTGGCGTGTGTGGGTGTTGTGTTTGGGGGTTGTGTGTGTGTGGGGGTTTTTTGTGTGTGTGTGTGTGTATGTTATGTGTGTGTGTATGTGTGTGTGTGTGTGTGTGTGTGTGTGTGTGTGTGTGTGCAGTGACAGATCGACACAGTCAAGTTACGCAGAACATATCGATAGAGTTGAGGAGTGACTCCAAGATAGACGAGTAGGTAAATTAAAAAGGGTGAGGGTGAAGGGAGAAGGCAGAGGGCAGAGGGCACAGCAGCTGGGTACAGAGAAGGGCGAGTCAGGCCGTCTCTCTCTCTCTCTCCAGCAGAAAACCCAGAAACTTCCTGGCGATCCAGGCGACCTTCTGTGACGCAAGCTGAAGCAGGCGTCGGGAGGGGGTGAGGCGGGAGAGGCAAGGGCAGGGGAAACGAGGAGGAGGAGGGTTTGGGAAAGGAACAGGGGGTGACGGGGAGGGGGAGAAAGGAGTGACCGTGTTGGGGGGAAGGAGGGAAGAGAGGGAGAGGATCTCAGGGCACGAGGTCATGACAGAAGAGAGGGCGTAGGGGATGGCAGTACCGGCGCGATTACCCCCCCCCCCCCCCCACCCCACCTCTCTCTCTCTCTTTCCCCCCTCCCATGTACAGTGGGAAAATGTCGGCCTCTCATGCGGGGGTAAGCGGTTCGCCCCCGCCCGGGGCGAGAAGTTGCAACTGTCGCCCCGGGGGTTATGCTTGGGTGGGCACCACGGCGGGGAAGGCCTAGGTTCCGCCGAGCAGCAGCAGCTGACACACGTGAGCAAAAACAAGCAGACAGTTTGGGACACCCAAAAAATCCATTGTATCAAATGGAAACCGAACCAAAATTAAAAAAAACAACTCTCTCTTCTTTTTCAACACACAACACCATATATGTGTGTGTGGTGGTTTTGGTGTTGCAGTGTCTCGTGCAGACACTAGGACCTCATTGAAGGCCATCTGGTTTACATTTGCATGACCTCTTGTCTATGATTAGTGACGGATAACTGACAGGCTCTCATAGAAAAGTGACCTCAGCTGGTCAGGCAAGCGAATCCTGCAGGTGTTCAAATCTTGGGTAAATAGGGGATGAAGCTGACGTTCCCAACTATGCATAAAAACCTGATTCTCATCCTCAGAGAGGAGTCAGTGGAGCCAATCAGTGAGGCAGGGTCAGAGCAACAGAGAGGTTAAGACTGGTCACGTGAAAAGACACCTGAGTGGGCGTTAGAATTGTGGGGGGCCCGGACTAGTTTATTGTGCTGCATTTGTTTCTGTTTCTGTCGGACCACGCTACCATCGTTCACCTGGAACCTTGTCCTCAGCAGAGGTTCCCTACAATATATATATATATATATATATATATATATATATATATATATATATGTATATACTCTACATCCATGGATATGTATATATACTGTATGCACGTATGTATATTATTGCTATAACGAATGGCTTTCATGATAAAACGATCATGTAATGATTTACATGATGCATTTTCGACTAGTACGGGGGAGATTTGACCTTTTTTTGAAAATGAAATACAATAAAGGATTTATATATTTTACTCCCATGATGAAGCCAATGAAAATTTAAAAAGTAATAAAAAACTAAGATAAATAAAGGAAAATAAAGGATAAAGTAAAATAAATAAAATAAAAGAAAAATAATAGTAATTAAAAGGCATATATAG
>NC_051423.1:15530221-15557946 GCF_015228065.2 Penaeus monodon | reverse complement strand
TGTGTATACATTGCTTTGGATACTATATATATATATATATACTATATATATATATATATATAATTATATATACACACATTGCTTTCTGATATATATATATTATATCTATATATATATATATATATATATCTATATAGATATATATATTATATAAATATATACATCACTGATAAATATATCATATATATGTATATATATTATATATATATATATATTAGATATATATATATATATATATATATCATAGGTGTTAAAACAACCTTTCATTAAAGTCTCTGCAGAGAAATGAATGGTTGTGGAAGAATTATGATGAAATGATAATGATTAATAATGTATATATGAGTATATGTGTGTGTGTACATACATACATACATACATACACGCAACCACACACATATATATATTATATAGATATATATATATATATATATAATATATTATATTCATATATATATATACATTACAGACATACATTACATGCATGCATGCATGAAGACATACATACATAAATGCATGCATGCATTGCATGCAATACATACATACATACATATACTACATACATACATTATTAACTTCATACACACAACACACACCATATGCATTTACATATATTATATATATATATATATATATATATATATTATATAATTATTCTTTTTTCATAAATAATTTATATAATTATACATATTTCTACACACAACATACCACACACACACACACACACACACACAACATATATATTGTGTGTGTGTGTGTGGTGTGTGTGTGGTGTGTGTGTAGAAATATATGGTAATTATAAATATTTATGTAAAAAAATTTATATATAAATACTTATACATCATGCATGCCTATATATAGATATATATAGTATATATATATATATATATATATATATATATATTTATATATACATATAACATTATACATATATACATATATAGATATATATATATATATATATATATGTATAAATATATATATATTATATATATATATATGCATGTGTGTTGTGTGTGTGTGTGTGTGTGTGTGTGTGTGTGTGTTGTGTGTGTGTGTTGTGTGTTGTGTGTGTGTTGTTGTACACACATATATATGCATCCCATGTATGTATAAGTTTGTTTATTTGTATATGTTTGTAGGTATATATGTATGTATGAATGTATGCATATATGTATGTAAAACTGTGCATGTATATTTATGCATGGTATGTATGTGTATAAATGCATCGCTGTACTCATTACACACACGCTGTAACCGCGTGGTCGTGCGTCGGCGTTCACACGGGCGTGAACGGAGCCAATCAGAGACAGGACCATTGACAAATAAATAGCCGACGGATCAAACACACGATAATAAAGAGGTTTACGAGGAAAACAAACGGCGAGGACACAGAGGAAAATATATAGAAAGGGAAAGTCCGTTACGCGGTAACGGAGGAATAAAAATAACAGTATTAATAAAAAAGAGAATATATAATAATGTCAACAAAAAGGAAGAGGACGTAAGATCAATAAATAAGGAAATAAATGATATCCATTCCTCTTCCTCTTTGTTCCTGCCCCCTTCGTTCGTTTTATCATAGTTTTTTTTATCTTTTCCTTCGTCTTTTCCCATACGTGTGTTTTTTTCTTTTCCTTGTACGAGTATTATCATTATAGTTATCATTTTTACTTTATTATCATCGTTTTTTGTTTTTATAATCACAATCGTTATTATCCTTATCATCATCATTATATTTATTAATATTATTATCATCAATATCATCATTTTCAATATCATTATTATCATTGTATTTATTATTATTATTATTACCATTATTATTATCATTACCATCATTATCATTACTTTTGCTATTACTACTACTATTATTATTATTATTATTATTGTAAAAGTTTCTTTAGATCTGCTAATTAAAATCAATCACCGAGTCACTACCAGGCACTATTATTATTATTATTACTATTATTATTATCATTATTGAAAAAGTTTCTTTAGGTCTGCTAATTAAAATCAAACACCGAGTCACTACCAGCGACCTAGGGTGATTGAAGTTTGAGGTAATGGAACATCAACAAAAATATGCAAAACATTTCAGATCGATAAGGCTCTTCTGAGAACATGTGCTGTGCTGTTTAAAACTATTTTTTTGACTTCTTCTAATTTTGGATTTCCCGGTATTTGTTCTAGAAACTTATCAGTACCTTTCTTTATAAGGTCAAGTGCTCCAATAACAACAGGCAAAGTTTTGGTTTTTAAATGCTACATCTTTTCCAACTCTATTTCCAGGTCTTTATACTTTGATATCTTTTCGAACATTATTATATTATTATTATTATTTTCTTTTCTTTAGATCTGCTAATTAAAATCAAACACCGGGTCACTACCAGCGACCTAGGGTGATTGAAGTTTGAGGCAATGGAACACTAACAGAAACATGCACACAACTTCTGCAGCAGGCTCCTTGAGTGTATAGCAAAAGCCGTACATTATCTCATTATACTCTTCCCTTGTCCATTTAAGTCTTGTTTTCTTTTGATTGTTAGTACAAGATGGCTGAACCGCAGGGCCAGGGGTGGGAACTATCCCGTCCTAGTAACCTGGCGGATTTTGATAAATGGAAGAGTTAGACTTAGTTCTGCCCTGGGGGATGCGCTCCTTGTTGATCCGTGTGACGGGCGACGCTTCATCACCCTCTTCCTACTCACACTTCAGAAGCAGGATACATTTTAGCCCATTGCCATAAGCTGGATATCCCCCGCTAACCACCAATTGGCATTTACAACGTCCCTCGGGCACGGTGTTTGACGCACCACTCGACGCCCCGTGGACATCATGTAGCCTACTAAGTCTTTATACTGGGGCGGCTAAGCAGTGATCCATCCCCAGGGGAATAGTTGTTTAGGCAATCATTGTTGGTGGTTCCCAACCCACCATCACATTTATTATTATTATTATTATTATTATTATCATTATTATTATTATCGCTATCATTATTATTATTTCTTATTATTATTATCACCATTATTATTATTATCATCATTATTATCATCATTGTTAACATTATTATCACCATTACTATTATAACTTTTATCACTATCATTTTAACATAAATATTACTACTATTACTACTACTACTACTACTACTAATAATAATAATACTGTAATTTTTATATTTGTTGCTGTTCTTACTGTTATCAATATCAACACTATTATAATGTTTATTATCATGCTTATCATCATTGTTACTATAATTATCATTATAATTGATATAAATTTTCTCCCTCTTAAAACTAAAACCTTTCATGTAGTTCGACAGGACTTTAACAAAGTAAATATCACACGTACATACACTGATGCCATGTACGTGTGTCCGGAGGGGACGTATGTGTGTGTTGTAGGGAGTGTGTGTGTGTGTGTGTGTGTGTGTGTGTGTGTGTGTGTGTGTGTGTGTGTGTGTGTGTGTGTGTGTGTGTGTGTGTGCGTGCGTGCGTGCGTGCGTGCGTGCGTGCGTGCGGGTGTGTGTGAGCGTGTGTGTGCGTTTGTGTGCGTATGTGTGCGTGTGTGTGTGCGCGTGTGCGTGTGTGTGTGTGTGTGTGTGTGTGTGTGTGTGTGTGTGGTGTGTGGTGGTGTCTTTCCCTTTGCGTGGTTTCGGGGTTTTTTTTCTTTTTTTTCTTTTCCTTTTTCCTTTTATTTTTCAAATTTTTGCATATTTTTATTTATTCCTCCTTCATCTCCTTGAGAAAAGACAAAAGTTAATGTAATCAGAAAAAATGTAGACCGTTGTAGGTCTCAGAATATGCATTCAGTCACAGAGCCACCCGCATCATTAAAGGGGTGAACCAGTCGTCATTATAAATGGTAGTGAGTAGTTAGTTGGTGAGTAACAGTCAGTTAGTAAAAGGGTGGGTGATCAGTCAGTAAATGAGTGGTGAGTAAGTCAGTAAATGGGAGAGTCCTCTGCCGTAAAAATGAGTGGTGAGTGAGTCAGTTAAAAATTGGGTGAGTCATTCAGCAGTCATAACCCCATTAGCTCGCCAGCGTGTGACTGATTCCGTCATCAGCCGCCGGTTTCCCCCACCAAGATAATTCTGTAAAAAAAGAAAGAAAAAAAAGCACCTGCTGCTAAAACAATACCTGCTTGGGTTCGCTGCTATTTTTTTTTTACTGATATACAAATGTTTACCCAGCATAATAGGTTTTTACGGAATGTTTGATGATTTTTTTTGCTTTTGTACATTAATTTTAGCGTTGTGTGTGTGTGTGTTGTGTTTGGTGTGTGTGGTTTGTGGTGTGGTGTGGTGTGTTGGTGTGGTGTTTGTGTGTGTGTGTGTGAGTGTGGGGGGTTGTGTGTTTGGTGTGTGTGTGGGTTGTGTGTGTGTTGTGTGTGTGTGCATAATACATATATATTATATAGATATATATATTATTTTAATTATATATATAAAATTTTTTCAATATAATAAAAATTATATAAACCGTTATATATATATATATATTTATAAAAATATAATATATATATATATATATATATATATATAGCATTATGTATATAAATATTATACATACACAACCACACACAAAACACACACACAATATAAATATATATATAAATATTAATATATATATATAATATATTTATATGGTGTGGTGGTTTTGTGTGTGTGTGTGGTGTGTGTGTGTAAAAATATATATAATATATTTTATATATATATATATATTTTATATATTTTGTGTGTGTGTGTGTGTGTGGTGTGTGTGTGTGTGTGGTGTGGTGTGTGTGGTGTGTGTGTGTGGTGGGGGGGGGGGGCGGGTGTGGGGGGATTTTTGGATTGTTAGTATGTGTGGTAGTGTATGATATATATATATTATATTATAATATAATATATATATATATTATATATATATATATATATAGGGTTTTGTTGGGGGTGTGTTGTGGTGTGTGTGTGTGTGTGGGTGGTTGTTGTGTGTGTGTTGTTGTGTCTGTGTGTCTGGGGGAAACACAATCCCGATCCAAAAAAAATGAAAAAAATAATTATTGTTTTGATGAGCATTTTGCGGTGGTGAGAGGTAAGGGTGATGATGGTGCCATGAAATCAAAAAATCGTTTTAAAAAAAAAAGGAAAAAATAAGTGGATGAAAATTAAAGTAAATGAAAAGAAAATAATGAGATGATGATGATATGAGAGAAGATATGTATGATGGTGATGTGTGATGATGATTGATGATATGATGTGATATAATAATAAGGAAAAGAAACACAACCCCAACAACAAAACAACAAAAAAAATTATATGATGATGTAATGAAAATGAAATAATGATAAAAAATAATAATTATTTTATTTTTTTATCATTATTATTATAAAAATAAAATTATTGCAAATATTTTTACTATCTTTATCAAAGAATATAATTAACGTAGTATCGTTAAATAATAAGAATAAATATAAAAAAGATGATAAAAAAGTAATAGCAAAAATTGTGTTAGAACGACCCAGGAAGCAAGTCTTACTTTTTTGCCGAGTCCTTCCCCCCATCGAGCGGGGTGACAAGACCACAGTAAAGCAAGAATCTTTGGACTTCCTCATTCTGACAAGATAAGTAATAACCAACAGGGTGATCCTAAAACTTGTAAAAAACATTTAACTTTGGATTATTCGTTTTTCCTGTTCCTCACGATGTTCGTGATTACAAAAACGTCATCTTTGGCTTTTTTCCCGGCACTGTTTCCCTCAAAAACAGCGTGTGACAGGTAATGAGGAAGGCCCCTAGGGCAATTACGGTCCGCACAACACTGTACCATAAATACCTCTTATTTATAAATTTTCCCGGAAATCTTTCTTTATTTTTATAATTTTTGGTATGATAAACTACCACATTCCCGTTAAACCGCCCCCCAAACTGTTTGGGGGGATACCAACTGGGCAACCAACTTTCACACGGGTATGAGACGGCCGGGTAAAAAAAAAAAAATGGGGGGGGAAAAACCCCCACCCAACACGAGCGAGAGTAAAAATCCCCGACCCTTTTTTTCTATGGGCGGCGCGTCGAAGGAGTAGAGGAGTGACTAAGTTATACAAATTCCGATTTTTCTTTCATTTTTCCCGGGTTGAATGTATTTAAGGGGAAGAATTCGATGTATTGATTACTAAAAAATGTCCATCGATACGGAGATTTTTTCCTTTAATATCCCAAAAAAAAAAAAAGAAAAAAAAGAACAGACTGGGGAACATCAAGGTAGTGGGTCCCCTACAGGGGGAAACAAAACCCGCTCCTGTCAGGCATTCCTAGGAGAAATCCCAGAGATGTGTTTTTTGTTGTTGGCGAGGCATTTTTAAGGAGTGGAACGCTAGACCCATTCCGCGTCTGAAGATGCCCCCCAATTCTCAATCCTTTTGTCTGTTAAAATTTTCCGTTTTTTTTCACAAATTGTATTTCATTCCATAAAATTCCATATCTGACCACTTATTTTTTGAGAGGGGGGAAAGATGAGAGGGTATGGGAAGGAAAATAAAGACGATAAGTCATAATTTATATAAAAACCCACCATAGAATGAAGTGCATAAGAATAAGGAAACACGGAAAGGGCAAAAAGCAAAGAGGGGAAAAAAAGAAAGACAAAAAAGGCGCCATCATTCTTTAAGTGTTTTTAAATATTTTGCCGGGGTTATCTGGGTTATCGCCCCTGATGTATACATGGAAAGGTAAAGGGAGTGGCGCGTCAGGAATCGCCTTCGGGGAGAATATAAAAAGGATATTATAACTGCTTTGGATGATACACCCACATGTCACAAAACAAACACACAAAAACCCACACACACACAACACACACACACAATACACACACACCAACAACGCACGGGCAGCACGCCAAACACATATCCCAAACACCACACAAACACCACACATACACACACCAACACACACACACACATACACCACGCACGCAGCACAACACCACACACACACACCACCACAACACACACACAACACACACCACACCCCCCACACGCCGCACACACACACACACAGGCACATATCACATACACACACACCAGCACACTACCTAAACATAGCACACGCACGCGCACGCACGCACACACCACAACACACACACACACAAACACCCCAACTCCACATATAAACCATACACACAAAAACAGTAAGCACAAGACACCATACATACGTAGCGGGCTATAATATATATATATATATATATATATATATATATATATATATATATATATTATATATATAATACACTATATATATATATTTATATACATCATAATATATATTATTATATTATATATATATATATAATAAAATATATATATATATATATATATATCATCCTTTTAAGGGTGGGGTTCATGTTGAGCCCCGTGGTCCAGCATGATATCAATTGCATTTTTCCCGGTGATGCTTTTGAGGAGTACGTGGTAGGGTCCCCCATTTTTTTCCACGGAGAGTGCGGTGTTACCTTTTAGTAACTTCTCTTTTATTTTTCCGGGCTTGGGCCACATTGACTTGAGCTCCCCTTGGCCACCCGGGGCTGGGCGGGAAATCGGTGAATTTCCTTCCCCAAGGAAAAAACCGCGGGGGTTTGGTGATCGACCCTCAACTCAGACTGCCTCGTGACAGTTCGAGCCGACGCTCAAACCCATTTACACGCGGCCTGACGATCATGGTTTCCCCCATGTTTTTTTTTGGCAATTTAGAGCGGGGTCTGCCTTTCCTCCGCCGGTTTTTTTTTTTTTTTTTTTTTTTTTTTTTTTCGAGTCACCACTCTATTT
The DNA here is from genome assembly GCF_015228065.2 of Penaeus monodon. Lineage (NCBI taxonomy): Eukaryota > Metazoa > Arthropoda > Malacostraca > Decapoda > Penaeidae > Penaeus > Penaeus monodon. The sequence goes on along the minus strand of NC_051423.1, from coordinate 15,550,148 downwards.
ACCCGGAAATTTGGGGTGACTTGGTCCCCCCCAGTGGCAAAGGCAGGAAATCGGGGTGAAGTTCCTTGCTAAGGGAAAAACGCGGCGTCGGGACTCGAACCCGAACTCAGATTGCCGTCGGACAGTCTCGACCCGACGCTCTACCTTTTGCCACCGCGGCCCCATATATTTTTATTTTATATTATATATAATATATAATATAATATATATATATATATATAATATGGGTGTATGTTTTTGGTGGTGTGTGTGTGTGTGTGTGTGTTTGGGGTGTGTATGTGTTGTATTGTTGGGGTTGTGTGTGGTTGTGTGTGTGTATGTGTGTGTGTGTGTGTGTGTGTGTGTGTGGGGGGGCGCGCGCGCGAGGGTGTGTGTGTGGTGTGTGTGTGTGTGTGTGTTGATGTGTGTGTGTTGTGTTTTTAGTTTTGTGTGGGGTCATTCCCGCCATCGGCCCCTTTCCCCTTTACTCCATGTTTCCCCGGCTAAATCACACACAACCGAAATTTTTTTCCCCAACACCGGCTGAGCGGAGAGGCCTATAAAAAATTTGTCCGAAAGGCTATCTTTCTTCACCCCGGTAGAAATTGTCGTCGATGGGAATTCTGAAGGGTTTCGAACGTCCCTTTAAAGTCATTTGCATTCGATTCCGTCACTGCTGTCGCCTGTCAAAAGGGACAAGTGACTGCTCTTTGGAACGATTTGAACAATGTGAAACTGTGTTTTAAATCATGTTGGAAAATTTTGGGTATAAGGCGGAAAGCTAAAACCCATACCTTTGCCAGAATAAATTCAGCTCAGTTGTGATGTGCTTGACACACCTTACGCATTTGCACACGTTCCACACACACAAACACAACAACACACACACACAAACACACCACACACACACACACACATATATATTATATTTATAATATATATATAATATATTATATATATATATATAATATAATTATAATATATATATAATATATTATATATTATATATATATATTATATATATAGTATATATATAAGCCGGACACACACATCCCAAAACACACCACACACACACAAAAAACACACCACACAAAACACACACACTACACACACTCCATATATATATATATATATATATATAAAATATATATAATATATTTTTATATATATTTTTTTTTTTTTTTTTTTTTTTTTTTTTTTTTTCTCTCTCTCTCTCAATAAACAATTTTATATATATATATAATTAATATATATATATTATATATATATTATTATATATATAATTTATATAATAATTTATATTTTATATAATTTTATATATATATTATAATATATATATATATATATTTGTTTTGGGCAATAAATAAGAGAGATGTCGGGGTTAGATCAGTGATCTTTTTTTTTAAGGGTGGGTTTTCGTCTGAGCCCCCGGCACGTATGATCTTATTTTTTTTATGTGTGATGCTCTTGGGTGATACGTGGATGCCCCATTTCTTTCCCGGAGAGTCCCGGTGGTCCCTTTTAGAATCATTCTCTTATTACCGGGGGCTTGGGCCCAGCACTTGATTTGGGGCTGGCTTGGAAACCCATGGTAGGTAGGCAATCAAGGTGAAGTTTTTTTCCCCGGGGAAACAACGCGGCGGTGGGTCTCAACCCTCGAATTCAGATTGCGTCTGCAGTCTTGAGCCCGACGCTCAAACCCATTCGGCCCCCGCGGCCTTGACGATATAGGTTTTTTCCATGATTTTTTTGGGGAAATTTTTAAGCGGTAGATTCCATTGTTTCCGCCCGGGTTTTTATCAGTCACCATCTCTATTCCCCGGCATTGATTGAGCTGGTTTGGCCCCCAGGGGCTAGCAGGAAATCGAGGTGAATTTCCCTTCCCCCAAGGGGAAACAACGCCCCGGGCCGTGACTCGCACCCTCAAACTAAATTTCCCGTCGTGACATCTTGAGTCCGACGCTCAAACCCATTCGGCCACCGGGGCCCCAGATCGGGAAAAAAGTCAAAAAATTTTACGAGTGAAAAGTGATCTGTGATAGTGCTACAGGGAAAGAAAATTTCGTGAAATTAGGCTTATAATCCACCAAAATAGAAATAAAAATGCATCCATAGTCCACAAGCTTTAAAATTTAAATATTGGACCACCCTACGGGGTCTTTTAAAACTAATAGGAGCCAGAATGTGCCAACAGGAAGGTAACTTCATTACCGTGCAAAATAAGGCATATCCTACTGCTCATCAGATCCCACGATAGATAAAATTAATGAAAAAAAAACCATCCCCAACAAGCAAATCCAAAATTACGAAAAAATTACAAAAAAATTTACGAATCATTTAAAAAATAACAAGCTTCACCGTCGCCGAGTAACACCCCAATCGACGTCCCACAGTTTCCCCCAGTAATTCGCAAAGGGAAACAGCCAAACCCCATAAAGATCCGCCAGATAAACTAGGCACTCACAAAGCGTATTAAAGCGTGGCACCCAGGTAGTGTCAAACCGACCCCGCGCCCAGCCGGGGGGCGCGAGGGAAAGGGGCGTAGGTTGCACCCTAAGGAACGACACCTTCCGAAAAACAGCCAGATAAAAAACCCCCTTCTAATCCCTCTAACCCAAACCCCACCCTTTAAAAACCCATTCTATCACCCTAAATCCTCCCTCCCAATCACCCCCTCCGTACTTTAACCCTAAAATTTTGCCTTATAATGAATGGGTCATTATAAGGGGAGTGTGTGTGTGCGTTCATGCAGACGCTGTGCAACGTATGTGCACGAGTGGGGGGCGTATCACGAAAATGCGCAGATGAAACGTGTGTGTGCTATACGTGTCCATGCGGTGTATATGTAAGATAGCATATTACATAGTATACGTATTTTTGTGGTATATTTTCTTTGGCGTGTGTATGTAATGTATGTGGTATGTGTGCGAGTGTGTGTAGGAAAGCATATTTTATATGGGTATGTGTATTTTGGTAGTTATTATATTTATGTTTTTATATATAATATGAATGTGTAGTGTATATTTGTAAAAATAGGGAAAGTGATAAAAGTGTATACGGTTTTAATGTGTAAAAGGAAATGTGTGGTATGTATGTATATGTTACGGTTTTGTATATTGAGCGGCATGTATATTGTAGCATGATAGTGCAAACGTATGTGCCATACGCGGTGCCAGCATACTTTGCTTTTTTTGTGTGTGTTATCAGTCAAAAGCAGATCACAGGATTTTGCGCAGGTTTTTGTGCTCGCATACATGGGGTGGTATACTGTGTATGCCATGCAGTGCGCAGCGTCATACATGGGTACCGAGTGCTCGTATGTAGTTTTATAATGTAAGAGTGTGTTGCATACACTACAAGGGAGATAGTAAAGGTGTATCTTGCGTGGCATGTGCAAAAAAATGAACAATGCGGGATTTGAGCGAAAAACTGTGTCTGCACTGGGCGTACTGCACAAAAATAAATCAGTGTAAAAAAATACAATACAATACACATTTCTGATTTTAAACCCCTGTCACGGAGTATCCCCGGGTTTATGAGCGGGCCCGTGCGTGGCGACAATAAGTACACCTAACAAGCCAACCTGCGGGAGGGGTTATCAGGGGCATCCCGGTAAACTACCCCCCCCTTTCCCACCAAGATACACCTAAGCAGTAGGTGGGGGGTAACCGGCGTATCCTCTAAATCAAAAAAACAGACTGCACAAACGGGGCAAGGGCCCTCTTTCCCCCGGAGGCGAAAGGACCCCTGGTTACGGCGGCGATAGGACTTTTCCCAGAGCAGGGGGTGCTAAAAATCCCCGGAAACAACGGCTCCCCCCACGTTGTGAAACCTTTGCACATATAAATAAGGCAATGAGAACTAAATCCGATTACTAGCTTATTTGGGGAAAACTTTCTTTCATCAAAGGGGATTTGTAGGACTCGTGAGGTTAGAAGACTAGGCGAAGAACAAAAGATACTAAATGATGGACATGTCTTTATTGGAGAGGTAAACCCCGGGGTAGCAACAGGAATTAGGGGGGGCTTTAGTTCAAAAATTTTTGAAAATAATATCGTGGAATTCTATAGTTAAGCGAAAGAGTGGTTAGTAACAAAAAAACAAAAAAATAGTCAATTTAAAAAGACTGGCAGCCACAGTGATGAAGAAATGAGAGTTTCTATGAAGATGTTCTTTAGCAGCGAGGGGGAAAAAAACCCTTTCACAAAAATAATGGGAATTTTAATGAAAAAAATAGTAAAAAGTTAGTAGGAAAAACCGCAATAGGGAATCAGGAAAATAGGTCGGGAGAAGGGACAAATGCAGTTGATTTGCGGGGGCTCGATCACTCAAATCATGAACATCTTCGAAAAAAAACTAGAGCGGAAGGGGGCTTGGAAGTCGCCCCTCTGACATCAAAAAGAATTGACTTCATAAATTTTAAAAAGACGCATTAGTAAAAAAAAAAAAGGGGAAATTTTAATAAAGTAAAAGTTTTTCAGCGGCCATAGAATGGCGAGGCCAAATTAAAAACACCCCAGAGGGAAAAAAGTAAACATACGAAAAACCCCAGCCAGATTTAGCTAACTTTAACCGATGACAGAATTTAACCTTTAAAATCCAAAACGATTTTCATTTTCCGACGAAAAATCTCAACATGACCAAATCAAAAAACAGTTCAAAGCATAAAAAGGGAAACTCACTAGAAGTAGGCAAAATCGCAGCAAAACTCCAGCAAGTTCTCGGTAAAACTAAAAACTTATGCAAAAACGAGGTCAGAAAAAAACGTCAAACGGGCAAATAGAATACCGAACTAAACAAGACTTAAAAAAAAAAAAAGGGGAAAATGTAGGAAATTCAATACTCAAAAAAATAAAAGAAACAGTGTATCAGGTACTACATGAAAACATTAACAGAGACTCGGTATAGGGGGAAATCAATTTTATGCAATAAAGAAACCAGATTTTGAAGCAACATACAATAAAATGAAAACAAAAAAAGTGGGGGACTTTTACAGGGTCTAAAACCAAAAAGAACGCATGGATAAAGGGAAAGCGGGAACTAAACGTCCCCAACATCCAACAAAGAAATAAAAAAGCGCTTTAAAGGCTGAAAAGGGGAAAACCCGGGGAAGATGGAGTTTTGTATGACCTTATAAGATGCGAAGAAAATTTCAACAGTGAAAAATAGCCAATCTTTTTTTCAAATGCCTTTTTAACGGGAAAACTCCGAAAGCCCCGGGAAAAAAGCAAAAATTATTTTTATACAAAAAAAGGGACAGAAAGGACTAAAAACTCCCACCATAAGCCTCCTTTTTACTACTTACAAATTTTCACAAAAAACATCACAACTCACTACTGACCATCTGGATTCTAACCGCCTAGAGAAAAAGAGGCTTTTTTCGTGGATTTCCCAACAACAAACCCCAAACCCCACGCTCACCCAAAAAAAGGAAAAATAAACAAAAGGAAACCCCCGTGTATGGCATTTTATCGATTAGAAAGGCATTTGACTCTGTAGAGACCCAGCAGTCTAGAAATCCGAAAAAGGGAGTAGGGGGTTATTTAAATCTGGAAGAATATACAAAGTTGGGGCAGCAACCCTCAACTCCCTCCGAAACCGACAAAATACAAATTAAAAAAAGGGGTTAACGGGGGATACCACTCACCAAACGTTTACAGCTTGTCTTTAGGAAATATTTAAAAAAACTAGAGTGGAATAAAAGGGGGTTTAAGATAGGAGACGAATATCTAAATAAACCAGATTTCAGAGATTTGTTCTCTTCAGTGAATATGCAAAAGAATGCGCAACTAAAAATGATCAAAAAAGAGAAAGTCTGAAATCGGACTTCGGGTAAACAAGAAAAAAAACTAAGTCATGTTCCAAAGTAGAGTTTTAGTTCGAAAAGATACAAATACAAAGGGGATGCTAGAGGTTGACAAGTATATTTCCTAGCAACTTACAGACAACACATCCAGGAAGAGGAAATTAAACGGATAATCCCCGGCGGGGCGCCTTTGGCAACACAGTAGATACTAAAGGTTCTTTTCCCTTAGTTTAAAAAGAAAAAACTTTAACCCAAGTGTCCTACCATTATGATATGGATCAGAAAAATGGACTACAACCCAAAATTTCTGGGAAGGGAAAAAATAAGTGCCCCGGAGGGATGGAAAACTGAGTGGGGTTACCTAAGGTAGGGTGAGGGGCGGACGGGGAAAAAGAAAAAATAGAAGAAACTTTCTAATAGAAGATATAAAAAAAAGTGGCAATGGCAGGTCATATCTCGGGGACAGGGTAACAGTGGGCAAAAAATGTAAGAGACGGGATAGTTAATATAAAGGACCCCCAAGGCCAACCAAAGACAAGATGGCGCACAATAACAAATTTGGGGGCCCAGACTGGAAACAAAAAAACACAAGACAGACAAAGTTGGAAAAAATTGGGAGACCTACGTCCCGCGGGGCTGACCCCGGCAGATGATAGAGATGAGATTAATATAATAAATTATATATTATATATATTATTATATATATATATATATATTTTATTTTTTTTATTTATTTTAATTTTATAAAATTTATTATTTATTTCTATATTTTTTATTTTTTTTTTTTTATATTTTTTATATTTTTTGTTTGTGTTGTTTTTTTTTTTTTGTTTGGTCCTTTTCTCCTTTAATTTCTCGTTTGGGTTTTATTTTTTTTTTTCCCCCCCTTTTATGTATACACACACACACACCACACACCACACATACACCACACAACCACACACCACCACAATATATATATATTATATATATATATATATATATATATATATATATTATATATAATGTAATTTTATATATATATATATATATAATATAATATATTTTATATATAAATTTTATATATATATATATATATATAAATATATATATAATATATAATTATTATAATAATTTATATTATTATTATAATTATATTATTATTATATACATATATATATATTATTTAATAATATATATTATATATATATATAATTTTAATATATGTGTGTGTGTTGTGTGTGTGTGTGGTGTGTTGGTTTTGTGGTGTGGGTGTGTGTGTGGGTATACATATATTTGTAAGTTGTTATTATTCCTATATATACTTATTATCATTATCACCCAATTTTTCTTCTTCATTTCTCTACAGAGATTTAATTAAAGGGATTTGACACATATGACACACACACACACACACCACAAAAAACCACACACACACCACAATATAAAATATTTTTATATATATAATATATATATATTATATATATATTTATATATATATATATGTATAATAATATATATATTATATAAAATTTTATTAATATATATATTAATAATAATATATATATATATTAATATATATATATATATATATATATATAATTATATATATATTATTATATCATCATCATATCATCATCATCACCTGGGGCAGTCCCCCGCAGGGGCGAGGGCTCTCCCAATTTTTTCCAAATTTGTCTGTCTTGTGTTTTTTTTTTCCCGTTCGGGCCCCAAAATTTGTTATTTCTGCCCATCTGTCATTGGCGGCCCTTTTGGTCTCTTTATATTAATAAACCAGTCTCTTTCATTCTTGTCCCTCTGTTATCCTGTCTCCGTGATAGACCTGCCCTTGCCCCTTTTTTTTTATATCTTCTATTTAATATTCTTCTATTTTTGTCTGTTTCCCGATCCACGTCGCCCTATCCCATCTCTTAGGGTAATTCCCAGCATCAGTTTTCCTCCCTCTCTGGGCACTTTTTGTTTCCTCTCCATAATTTGGTTTAGTCTGTTTTGATCCATAGGTCATAACGGGAGGGCACATTGGTTTTAAAAATTTTTTTTTTTAAACATATGGGGAAAGAAACCCCTTTTGTATGCTACTGTGTTGCCAAAGGCGCCCAGCCGAGACTGATGCTTTGCTTATTTCCCCCTTGCTGGATGTGTTTGTTGTACGAGTTGTCCTAGGTATTTACTTTCCACCCCTCTAGCCTTCGCCTTTTACTTGTATCTGTTAAATGAAATTCTGTTAACATGATCTTAGTTTTTTTTGTTTTTTTCCGAAGTCCCATTTCAGACTTTCCTGTTTAGATCATTATTAGTTCTGATTTTATTTTCATATTTACTGAAGAGAACAAAATCATCTGCAATCTGAGTTATTTGATATTGTCTCCTACTTGATACCCTTTCCATTTTCAGCTTTTTTAAATTTCCCCAAGACAAACTGTAAACATTTTGGTGAGATGGATCGCCCGTCTAACCCTTTTTTTAATTTGGGTTTTTTTCGGTTTTGGGGGTGGGCTTGAGGTTGCGTCCCAACTTTGTATATATCTTCCAGTTTTTCAATTTCCTCCCTACTCCCCCGTTTTCGATGCTTCTAGTATGCTGGTGTCTCTACGAGTCAAAAGCCTTTTAAATCGATGAATGCCCTACCAGGGTTTTCCATATTGTTTATTTTTTTCCTTTTTTTGGGTGAGCGTGGGATGTGGTCTGTTGTTGAGAATCCACTGCAAAAACCCGCTTGTTCTCTAGGTGGTTAATCCAATGGGCAGTGATTGGGTTGTGAGATTTTTTTTTGAAAAATTTGTAAATACTGAAAGGAGGCTTTTTTGGTCGGTAGTTTTTTAGATCCTTTCTGCCCCTTTTTATGTATCAAAAAAATTTTTGCATTTTTTTCCCGGCTTTTCGGGTTTTCCCGTTAATAAGGGATTTGTTTTAAAAAAATTGGGTATTTTTCTGTTTTCAAAATTTTTTCTGCAATTATTATAAGGTCTATACTAACTCCCTTCCCCCGGTTTTCCCCCCCTTCATGCCTTTTAAACGCTCTTTTTTTTTTCTTCTGTTGTGAGTTTGGTAGTCTCAGTTACCGCATTCGCTTTTTCATGGGTGTTCATTTGAGTTGTAAGATCCCCCGTAAAAGTCCTCCCCTATCTTTTGATTTCATTCTTTTTGTATGTTGCTTCTAATCTGGTTTCTTTATTGCTACAATTGATTTTTCCTATCCGATCCCTGTTAAAAGTTTTTCTGCTAGTCCGATACACGTTTCTTTTTATTTTAGTATTGAATTTCCCACTTTCCCTTTTCTTTTATTTATAGTCTTTTTAGTTTGGCAATTCTTTTTGTCCCTGATTGACGTATTTTTTAGACCCTACGTTTTTTCATAAGCTTTAGTTTCTACCGAAATTTCTGGGGCTTTTTCTTGACGATCTTACTGCCTACTTTAGTGAGATTCCTTTATTTGCTTGAACGTTTTTTGATTTGGCAATGTTGAGTCTTTGTCGCTGAGAAGTGAATATCTTTTTGGATGTTAAGGTTAAATTCTGTCACTTGGCTTCAAATTAGTAAATTTTGGGGTGGTTTTCGTTGATTTTCTCCTTTCCCTCCGAGGTGTATTTAATTTGGCCCTGACCCTTCTATGGTCGTGCCAACATTTACTTTTTTAAAAACTTCCCATTTTTTTTTTTCTAATCGCGTCTATTTTTAAAAATGAAGTCAATTTCGTTTTTTTATTCAGATGGCGCTTCCAAGTCCACTTTCCCCTCTACTTTTTTTTGAAAAATGATTCTGATTTTTAGTGATGAGCCCCCGCAAAAACAACTAGCATTTGTCCCCTCTCATTCCTGTACCTATTCCCTGTTCCCTATTGCGGTTTTTTTTTACAAATTTTTTCCTATTTTTGCATAAAATTTTCCCCCTTATTTTGTGAAATGGGATTTTACCCTCTCGCGGCTAAAAAGAACATCTTTTGAGCTTTCCCCATTTTTCTCACTGTGGGTCAGTCTTTAATTGTACCCATTTTTTGTTTATTTTATGAAGCCACTTTCGCTTATACTATGAAATTCCCGATATTATTTTTTTTAACATTTGAACTAAGAACCCACCCCTAATTTCCCGCTTGCTACCCTGGGGTTTACCTCCCAATAAAGCACATTCCATCATTAGTATTTCTGTTCTTCGCTAGTTTTTAACCCCACAGGTCCTACAATATCCCCTTTTTGAAAGAAAATTCCCCAAATAAAGTAGAAGTCGGGTTTTAGTTCTCATTGTCCTTATAATTATATGTGAAAGGTTCTCAACGTGGGGCACCCGTTTTGACCGGGATTCTTAGCACCCTCTGCTCTGGAACACCTGACGCCCCCGTAAACCCGGGGTCCTTCGCCTCCGGGGAAGAGGGCCCTTGCTCGTTTGTAGTCATGTTTTTTTTATTGAAGGGATACAGCCAGTACCTCCCACCTACTGGCTTAGGTGTTCTTGTGGGAAAGGGGGGGGGATTTAGCCCGGGATGCCATGATAAGCCCCCCCCGCAGGGTTGGGTCGTCTACGTGTACTTATCTTCGCCACGCCGGCCTGCTCACTCACCAGGGTATACTCCCTGACATGGGTTTTTAAATATCAGAAATTGTATATGTGATTTTTTAACCTGATTTATTTTGTGATGTACGCCCAGTGCGACACAGTTTTTTGCCCACAAAACCCCCATATGTTCATTTTCTTTACATGCACACGCAACACACCTTTTCATATGCTCCCTTTTATGTGATATGCATACCACTCTTTCATTTTACAAACTACATACGGGCCCCTGTACCCATGTTATAGACCTGCGCCTCGCATGCGCATACAACCCCTGCATACTCACCCCTGTATGCGAGCACACAGCGCATACACCTGGCATCTGCTTATGACTGTAAATACACCACAAAAAAAAAATACGTATGGACCACACGCGAGCGCAATACGTTTCCCCATACTCTGCATACACTATACATGCCGCATCAAAATACAAAACACGTATACATATACATAATAAAACCATTCACTTTACACATATATAGCTGTAACACTTTCTCACTTACCCATCTATTCATATATATACACTACACTAACATATTCATATATAAACACATACTATACAAAATAACCCTATACCATACACATATACCTATCTGCACTACACCACTGCCATACAAACCCTACATATCAAAACACGCTATGAATATATACCACAATTACGTATATCTATGTAATATTCTACTCTTTTCATATACCCGTGGGCACGTATAGCACACACAATGCATACATCGCGCATTTCGGCATAGCACCCACCTCGTGCACATACGTTTGCACAGCGTCTGCATGAACACACACACACACCCATTATAATGGCCCCTTTATTATAAGTGCATAAATTTTAGGCTTAAAGTCGGAGGTGGGTGATGGGGAGGGGGGGATTTAGGATGATAGAATGGTAAAGGGTGGGGTTTGGGTTAGAGGGAGTTAAAAGGGGTTTTTTTATCTGGCGTTTTTTTGGGGAGGTGTCGCATTCCTTACGGTTTCTAAGCTACCGCCCCTTGCCCTCGGCGCCCCCCCCTCGGGTCGGGGGTCAGCTCTGACACTATCCTGAGGTGCCATCGCTTGAATACGCTTTTTGAGTGCCCAGTTTTTGGCGGATCTTCTACTGGCGGTTTTGGGTGTTCCCAGCGAATCTACCTGAGGGGAAATGGGTACGTGCGTTTGCTGTTCCGGGGGGTGGGAAACTTTTTATTTTCTAATGATTTCGTAATTTTTTTTTCGTAATTTTTTCGTAAAATTTTGGGGTTCTGCTCTGTTGGGGGAGTGGTTTTTTTTTTTCATTAATTCTATTATCGTGGACTCTCGTGAGCAGTAGGATATACCTTTTTAGCACGGAAGAAGTCTACCTTCCTTGTTGGGACATTCTGGGATCTTTTTAGTTTAAACGACCAAAGGATGCATGGTCCAATATTGAATTTTATAAGCTTGTGAGACATTGGATGATTATTATTTTTATTTTTGCTGGATTATAAGCTCTATATTTCCGAAATTTTTCTCTATGTAGACTATCCAGATCACTTTTCACTCGTAAAATTTTTTGCACTTATTTTCCGATCTGGGGGCCCCGGTGGCCGAAAGGTTGAGCGTCGACTCAAGACTGTACGACGGCAATTGAGTTCGAGGGTGCGAGCACCCGGGCCGGGGCCCTTGTTTTTTCCCTTGGGGAAAGGAACTTACCCGATTGCCCGCCTAGCCATGGTGGCCAAGGCCCCCAAATCAAAGCCGGGAAATAGAGATGGTGACTCATAAAAAAAACCGGGGGGAAGCAATGGCAATCTACCGCTCTAAATTGCAAGAAAAAATAGGAAACCCCATGATTCAAAGGGCCCCGGTGGCCGAATGGTTAGAGCGCGGACTCAAGACTGTCCGACGCAATCTGAATTCGAGGGGTTTGATCCCGCCGCCGCGTTGTTCCCTTTGGGGAAGGAACTTCACCTTGATTGCCTCCTGCCATGGGGGGTTTAAGCCCCCCCAAGTCAATGCTGGCCCAAACCCGGATAAATAGAGAAATGATTTTCCTAAAAGGGACCACCGGACTCTCCGGGAAAAAAACTGGGACCCACACGTACCACCCAAGAGCACACAAATGAAAAAAATAAGATATATGTGACCACGGCGGGTCGACGAAAACCCACCCTTTAAAAGAAAAGATCATGACAAACCCGACATCTCTCTTATTCTCCAGTACACATATATTTTAAAATTTTATATATATATTAAAAATAAAATATATAATATATATAATATTATATAATATATATATATATTATATAATTAAATTATATATATTTAATATATTATAAATAAAATATATAGAGAGAGAGAGAGAAAAAAAAAAAAAAAAAAAAAAAAAAAAAAAAAAATATATATATATATAAATATTTTATTATAAAATATATTAAAAATGTATGAGTGTTTGTATGTGTGTGTGTGTGTGTGTGTGTGTGTGTTGTGTGTGTGTGTGTGTGTGTGTGCATGTGTGTGAGCCGTGCTTATTATATACATTATATATATATTATATAATATAGTATATAATATTATTAAAATTATATATATATATATATATTTTATAATAATATATAATATATATATATATATAATATATATATATATATATTGGTGTGTGTGTGTTTGTGTGTGTGTGTGTGTGTGTGTGTGTGGTGTGTGTGTGTGTGTGAAACGTGTGCAAATGCGTATAGGTGTGTCAAAGTCACATCCACAACTGAGCTGATATTTATTCTGGCAAAGGTATGGTTTTTGAGCATTACCGCCATTATTACCATAAATTTCCAACAGTGATTAAATCACAAGTTTCACATTGTCTCAAATCGTTCCTAAATGATGCAGTCACTTGTCCCTTTTGACAGGCGACAGCAGTGAAAGGAATCGAATGCAAATGACATTAACGGCACGTTCGAAAACCCTGCTCAGAATTCCCATCGACGACAATTTTACTGTATGAAGAATGATAGCCTTTTGGCAATTTGATGATAGGCCTCTCCGCTCAGCCGGTGTTGGGGAAAAAATAGTTTCGGTTGTGTGTGATTTAGGCCGGGGAAAACATGGAGATTAAGGAGAAAGGTGCCGATGGCGGGAAGACCGACACACACACACAAACACACACCACACACACATACCACACACACACACACACACCACACACAACATACACCACAACACCCCCACAAACACCCACACACACACACACACACCAAAACACACAAATTATATTATATATATATATATATAATATATATATATTATATATATATATAAAATTTATTTTGGGGGCCCGGGGGCCGAATGGTTAGGGGGCGTCGGACTGAGACTGTCACGACGGCAATCTGAGTTCGGGGTTCGAGTCCCGACCCCCGCTTTGTTCCCTTAGGCAGGAACTTCACCTGATTGCCTGCCTAGCCACGGGGGGACCAAGTCACCCAAGTCATGCGGGAAAATAGAGAGGGTACTCAAAAAAAAAAAAAAAAAAAAAAAAAAAAACACCGGGGGAAAGGGAAAGGGCAACCACCGCTCAAAAATTGCCAAAAAAAAATCTGGAAACCCATGATCGAAAGGCCGCGGTGGGAAGGGTTTAGAGCGTGGGACTCGAGACTTCACGACGCACCCTGAGTTCGGGGGTTCGATCCCAACCGCCGCTTTTTCCCTTTGGGGCAAGGGAACTTCACCTCGATTTCCCTCCTAGCCTGGGTGCCAAGCCAGCTCAAGTCAATGCGGCCCAAACCCCCGGATAAATAAGAGAAAATGTTTCCCTAAAAAGGTAACACCGGCCCACTTCCGGGGAAAAAGAACGGGGGGACCCCTACCAATACTCCTCCCCAAAAGCATCACAACGTGAAAACTGCAATTGAGTACATGCTGTGACCACGGGGGCTCAGAATGAACCTACCCTTAATGATGATGATATATATAATATTATATATATATAATTTATATTATATATATATATTTATTATATTATATATTTTTTATGTAATACATAATTATAATATGTGTATATATAAAATTATATATATATATATAAAAATATAATATATATATATAAATATATAGCCAGCTCGTATGTTTGTTTTTTTTTTTGTGCGTGTTTCTTGTTATGTGTTTGTGTGTATTGGGATGTGTGTGTGTTGTGTGTGTGGTGTGTGTGTGTGCGGGGTGCGGGGCTGTCTATGTTATGTGTATGGTGCGTGCGTGTGTGTGTAGTGTGATTGTGCTGTGTGTGTGTGGTGCGTGCGTGTGTGTGTGTGTATATGTGTGTATATGTGTGTGCGTGCATGCCTGTGCGTATGTGTGTGTGTGTGTGTATGTGTGTGTGTGTGTGTGTGTGTGTGTGTGTGTGTGTGTGTGTGTGTGTGCACATGTGGGTGTATCATCACAAAGCAGTGTATAATATCCTTCTTTATATTCCTCCCTGAAGGCGATTCCTGACGCTGCCACTCCCGTCTACCTTTCCATGTATACATCAGGTGCGATAACCTAGATAACCAGGCAATATATTTCACATCACATTAACGTAATGATGAGCGGCCATTTTCTGTCTTTCTTTTTCTCCGTCTTCGCTTTCTCGCCCTTCCTGTGTTTCCTTCATTCTTAGTGCACTTCATTCTATGGATGGTTTTTAGTATAATTATTATGACTTATCGTCTTTATTTTCCTTCCTATAGCTCATCTCATCTTTCCCTCCTCTCAAAAAATAAGTCGAGTCATGATATGGAATTATATGGAATGAAATACAATTTTGTGAAAAGAAACGGAAATTCTAACAGACAAGAGGATTGAGGAATTGGTGGGCATCTTCAGACGCGGAATGGGGTCATAGCGTCTCCACTCCTTAAGAATGCCTACGCCAACACACAAACACACATCTCTGGGATTTCTCCGTCAGGAATGCACTGACAGGAGCGGGTTTTAGTTCCGCCTGTAGGGGACCGACTACCTTGACTGTTCCTCAGTCTGTTCTTTTTTTTTCTTTTTTTTTTGTGTCATATTAAGGGAAAAACTCTCCGTATCGATGGTACATTTATTAGTAATCAGATACATCGAATTCTTCCCATTAAGTACATTTCAACCTTCGGAAAAGTGATAATGAAACTCGGAACTTTGTAATAACTTAGTCACTCCTGCTACTCCTTCGACGCGCCGCCTCATAGAAAACGGCGTCGGGGATTTTCACTCTCGCTCGATGTTGGATGGGTGTTTTTACCCCTATCATTTTTTTTTCTTACCTGGCCGTCTCTATACCTGTGTGAAAGTTGGTTGCCCAGTTGGTATCCCACAGCAGTTCGGGACGGTTGAACGAGGAATGGGGTAGTTTATCATACACGAAAAATATATAAACTAAGAAGATTTCCGGAAATTCTATAAGATAAGAGATATTTATGAGTACAGTGTTGTGCGGACCGAAATTTCCCCATAGGTCCTTACCTCATTACCTGTCACACGCTGTTTATGAGGGAAACAGTGCCCGGGAAACTGCTCAAAGATGACGTTATGATAATACACAGAACATACGCTGAGGAACAGGAAAAAACAAGAATAATTCCAAAGTTAAAGTGATTTGATACAAGTTTTAGGATCATCCCTGTTGGATTATTATCTTATCTTCGTCAGAATGAGGAAGTCCATAGAATTCTTGACTTTACTGCTGGCTCTTGTCACCCAGCTCGATGGGCAAGGACTCGGCAAAGAATGTAAGTACTTGCTTCACTGTGGTCTGTTCTTAACACAATTATTGCTATTACTTTTATCATCATCATTATTATTACTATTAGTATTCTTATTATTCTAACTGATACTATCGTTAATTATATTCTTATGATAAAGATAGTAATAATATTTGCAATAATTTTTATTATTATAATAATAATGATAAAAAAATAATAATAATTATTATTATTATCATTATTATCATTATCATTATCATCATCACTATAATTATTATTGTTGTTATTGTTGTTGTTGTTGTTGTTCTTTTCCTCTTATTATTATTATCATCATCATCATCATCATCATCATCATCATCATCATCATCATCATCATCATCATCATCATCATCATCATTATTATTCTTTCATTTACTTATAATTTTCCATCCACTTATTGTTTCCTTCTTTAAATCGATTTTTAGATTTCATCGGCACCATCATCACACTCTTTACCATCATCACCACCGCAACTGCATCATCACAAACATCATAATTATTGTTTTCATTTTTTGTGGATCGGGATTGTGTTCACACAGACACACAGACACACACACACACACACACACACACACAACACACACACACACACACACACACACACACACACACACACACACATAATATATATATATATATATATATATAATATGTTTATATATATATATATATTATATATAATATACATACACATACCCCACACATCTCAACAAACTCACACAACCACAAAACACACACAAAACACGACACACACACACACACACACACACACACACACCCCCACACCCCACACCACACACACACACAACCCACATCACAAAACACACACACACACACACATAATATATATATATATATATATATATATATATATATATATAATATATTACACAAACACACACACACACACACACACACACACACACACATATTATATAAAATATATATATATATATATATATATATATTTTATATATATATATAATTTTAATATATACTGTTTTTAAATTATAGTTATAAAAATATTGATAAATATATATATATATATATATATATATTATATATATATATATATATATAGTATATATAGCACACACACACACACACACACACACCACACAACACACACACCACACACACACCAAACACACTCACACACACACAAACACACCCACACACCACACACACACACACACACAAACACACACCCACACACACCACCACACACACAACACAACGCATACACATAAATGTACAGAACGCAAAAATATCATCAATCATTCCGTAAGATACCTATTATGCCAGTGATAAACAGACATTCGTATATCAGTAAAAAAAAGTAGCAGCGAGACCTAAGCAGGTCATTGTTTTTATGCAAGCAGGTGCTTTTTTTTTCTTTCTTTCTTTTACAGAATTATCTTGGTGGGGAAATCCTGGCTGGCTGACTGACGGAATCAGTCACACGCTGGCGAGCTAATGGGCTTATTGACTGACTGAATGACTCACCAATTTACTAACTGACTCACCACTCACTCATTTGCTAACTGGCAGAGTGACTCCCCCATTCACTGACTTACTCACTCACTCATTGACTGACTGACTCACCCACCCTTTCACTAACTGACTGTTGACTCACCCATTCACTAACTGACTCACTCACTCATTCACTAACTGACTGACTGGTTCACCCATTCAGGGATGATGGCTGCTCTGTGACTAATGCATTTCTGGACCTACTAACTGGTCTACATTTTTCTGATTACATTAACTTTTGTCTTTTTTCACAGGAGATGAAGGGAGGAATAAAATAAATATATGCAAATTAGAAAAAATAAAAGGAAGAGGAAAGAAAGAAAGAAAATAACACAAAACACACGCAAAGGGAAAGACACACACACACACACACCACACACACACACACAACACAACACAAACCCCACACACACACACACACACACACCCGCACGCACGCACTCACGCACACAAAGCACGCACGCACGCACGACACGCACGCACGCACGCACGCACGCACACACACAACACACCACCACACACAACACACACACACACACACACACCCCACACACACACACACCCCACACAAAACACACCTCCTACAACACACACATACGTCCCCCCCGGACACACGTAAAATGGCATCAGTGATGTACGTGTGATATTTACTTTGTTAAAGTCCTGTCGAATACATGAAAGGTTTAGTTTTAAGAGGGAGAAAATTTATATCAATTATAATGATAATTATAGTAACAATGATGATAAGCATGATAATAAACATTATAATAGTGTTGATATTGATAACAGTAAGACAAAGCAACAAATATAAAAATTACAGTATTATTATTATTAGTAGTAGTAGTAGTATAGTAATAGTAGTAATATTTATGTTAAAATGATAGTGATAAAAGTTATAATAGTAATGGTGAAAATAATGAAAAAATAATAATAATGATAGCTATAATAATGATAATGATAATAATAATAATAATAATAATAAAAAATGTGAGGTGGGTTGGGAACCACCAACAATGATTGCCTAAACAACTATTCCCCTGGGGATTGGATCACTGCTTAGCCCGCCCCAGTAAAAAGACTTAGTAGGCTACATGATGTCCACGGGGTCGAGTGGTGCGTCCAACACCGTCCCGAGGGACGTGTAAATCCCAAATTTGGGTTTAGCGGGGGATATCCAGCTTATTGGCAATGGGCTAAAAGTATCCTGCTTCTGAAGTGTGAGTAGGAAGAGGGTGATGAAGCGTCCCCCGTCACACGGATCAACAAGGAGCGCATCCCCAGGGCAGAACTAAGTCTAACTCTTCCATTTATCAAAATCCCCCAGGTTACTAGGACGGGATACTTCCCACCCCTGGCCCCGCGGTTTTAGCCATTTGTACTAACAATCAAAAGAAAACAAAACTTAAATGGACAAGGGAAGAGTATAAGAGATAAAGTACGGCTTTTGCTATACACTCAAGGAGCCTGCTGCAGAAGTTGTGTGCATGTTTCTGTTAGTGTTCCATTGCCTCAAACTTCAATCACCCTAGGTCGCTGGTAGTGACCGGTGTTTTTATTTTAATTAGCAGATCTAAAGAAAAAAAATAATAATAATAATAATAATAATGTTTCGAAAAGATATCAAAGTATAAAGACCTGGAAATAGAGTTGGAAAAGATGTAGCATTTAAAAAAAAAACTTTGCCTGTTGTTATTGGAGCACTTGACCTTATAAAGAAAGGTACTGATAAGTTTCTAGAACAAAAACCGGGAAAACAAAAATTAGAAGAAGTCAAAAAATAGTTTTAAACAGCACAGCAACATTGTTCTCAGAAGAGCCTTATCGATCTGAAATGTTTTGCATATTTTTGTTGATGTTCCATTACCTCAAACTTCAATCACCCTAGGGGCGCTGGTAGTGACTCGGTGTTTGATTTTAATTAGCAGACCTAAAGAAACTTTTACAAAATGATAATAATAATAGTAATAAAAATAATAATAGTCCTGGTAGTGACTCGGTGATTGAATTTAATTAGCAGATCTAAAGAAACTTTTACAATAATAATAATAATAAATAATGTAGTAGTAATAGCAAAAGTAATGATAATGATGGTAATGATAAAAAAATGGTAATAATAATAATAATAAATACAATGATAAAAATGATATTGAAAAAGATGATATTGATGAATAATATTAATAAATATAATGATGAGAATAAGGATAATAACGATTGTGATTATAAAAACAAAAAACGATGATAATAAAGTAAAAAAATAACTATAATGATAATACTCGTAAAAAGGAAAAGAAAAAACACACGTATGGGAAAAGACGAAAGGAAAAAAAAATAAAAAAAAAAAAAA
>NC_051423.1:15507260-15514760 GCF_015228065.2 Penaeus monodon | reverse complement strand
TATTATATATGTAGATTGTATTAACATTTTGATAGAACATTAGAGAGTAAATTTATATTCATGTATGATAATTTTATACTTATAAAAATGTTTTTAGATTTCTTTGGATCTATTATTGTCATATGAAGTTTTATAGGAAGTTTTTCCTTTTTTTTTCTACAAATATGAGGATCAAGAAGTTATTATTTAGTTACGTGATGTACGAAATGATATGTCGATTTTTAGGAAAAGTTTTGGAACGTTTTGTTAACGACGCTCCCTCGATGGTTCGGCCGAAAGGGTTTGGAAGGGTAATCCCTGCTGCTATCTTTGATTTAATTTATAAAAATGATTGAGGATTTCCATGGATTTTGCTGTAGCTTGAAATATTCTGAGGGATTAAAGTGTTAAGAAAATTAGTGAGAAACGTGAAAAATTTCATGGGATGTTACATTAAACTTCATTTAAATAACGTATGGCCTCAAAGACAATCGAGAGCACTGTCCAGGTATGGTACATTTCTTTTCGGAATAACAAAGGCTGTATTCATTTATATATGTTGAAAATCAATGCTAAATAATCATTTGAGAGTAATACTTACTCTAAATTTGTTATGTGATAAGCTTTACCAAAGTTGATATTAATTTTGTCATTTTCTCATATTTACTTATAATCTGAATATATGTTGATGCCAAAATTATATACATTCTTTGCATTATCCCATCTTTGAGCATATAAATACTTTTTTTATCGGGAGATGTTAGCCAGAGGAATATGGTCTAACACAAGATCTCTCTAATAACAGACACTATTATTTCAGTGAATTCTGATATGAGTTGATGGGCTGATTTGCACATCCTTCATGAGGTGTAGGTGAGGATAAGGCATGAAAGATGTAACAATATATATATATATATATATATATATATATATATATTATATATATATATAATATTATATATATATATATATATATATATATATATATATATATATATATATATATATATATATATATATATATATATATGAAAAATTATTTAGTGAATTTTCTCCCTCACAAGATATTAGAATTCGATATGAAGAGCGAGAGCGAGAGACCACCTCCTTTAAGGAAGCAAAAATAGTCAAAAAGACACTGCAAACGCTGGAAGATGTTGCAATCAACAGGCAACATGAATGGCAACGAGATGATGAGGAGAGGGGAAAGGGGAAGAGGAGGAAGAAGAAGGGAGAGAGGAGAAGAGCAAAAGAAGGAGGAGGAGGAAGGCAGAAAAAGAAAGAGATAAAAAGTTAAGAGGGAAATAGGAGGAACAAAAGGAGAGAAAGAAGGACGAGGAGGAAAAGTAAAGACGTAAAGAGCGATGGAACGAGAGAGATTGCTAATATATTGCAGCAGATGCGAAGCGAAACATTTTTGCCTGCTCGTGAAAAGCAGTTTCTGCAGTCTTAATCAAGACGCGAGATGGGCTGCAGGTAGAAGAGAAGGAAAAGGAGGAGGAAAGGCAAAGGAGGAGGAGGAAAGGGAGGAAGAGGAAAGCAGAAGAGAATGAGGAAGAGGAAAAGGAGAAGGAAAGGGAGGAGGAGGAGGAGAAAAGAGAGTAAGAGGAGAAGGGAGGAGGAGGAAAGGAAAAGGAAAACGAGGAGGAGGAGAAAAGCGAGGAAGAGCAGAGCAGGAGGAAAGGAAGAGGAGGGGGAGGGAAAGGGGAGGAAGAGGAGGAGGAAGAAAAAGAGGAGGAGGAAAGAGTGTGAGGAAAGGTAGAGGAGGAGGAAGCAACTTCAAACATCGAGCTGACATCCGTCAACACAGGACTTCCAACGTCATGGTGGTATATGTAGATGGACATCTACCAAAATGGAAGGAAGCAGTAGTCCATGGAGAACTGAACAAACAAAAAAGAAAAATTATGGAAGCTGCATACATCGCGACGGAGAATAATGTCAACACAGCATCGGAGAGATTCAAACTATCCAAGGTCACGGCAGCAATTATACAAACAACGAGTGGGAGGTCACAGTCGTCAGGTGTTTCGTCAGCTCATGTCTGATATATATATATATATATATATATATATATATATATCTATATATATATATATTATAAAATATATATATATATATATATATATATATAATCGAAACCGGTTAAATACATCTCTAGTAGTGTTAGATGTGTTTCAAGTGCTCTATTCATTTACCTTCCTCTCTCTCCTTCCCGCTCTATCTACATGCGTATCTATTTATTAACCTACAGCCACCAGCACTTGTACTATCCACTTTTTAAAAATTGATTTACTCATTTTATTATTTATTTTTTACAGGGGTAGTCGCCAAGGATTAACTAAGGTGTGTTCTGCAGGCGCCATAAAAGTTAATCCAATATTAAAATTTAAGTCAGATCTCTAATGCCCATTCTCAATAGTAGCATCCAGGATTAAATTTAATTCATCTCCGGACCAGGCTTTACTTTTGAGCTCAAATCTTAACCCTGCACATGCAGAGTAGGAGTTACTTAATCCCAATCGTGCATTGATACGTAATGACGTCACCACTCCATAGAAAAGATGGAGTTAAGTTGCCATTAATATTTATAATAAGCAACAACGAAACAAATTTTGACATTTTCTTTTACATGTCAAAGAGGTACATGAAAATTCATCAATATATATTTTTATATGTTGATGAATATTCAAACTGCAGATATAAACTTCAACATTGAAAAGAAAATCCCACTGAGAAGGTAATGTTATTTCCAGGTTGGAAAAACATTCCCAACTTTTGCAATATACTAATTAAATAAAAAAGAAAGCTTTTAATACAACAACACAATTTTGGGTTTCAAATTAAAAGTACAGACTTTCTGATTCTTAAAAGAAGAAGAAAAAAAATAGTGAATTCAAAACCGTGTGGACATTTGTTATCATGATCCTGTATAGTAACATTCTGAAAAACTTCCCTACTTGTGCCCGGGGATCACACACGAGAAAGAGCTCGCGGGGAAAACTCCCGCGAATATAAACTGATATTATGGGTATCTCATTTTTGTTTGACACCTTCATTTCCACAATAGTCAAAAGGCTATTTGAAGCCATTAATATATTTGTTATATATTTACCACATATATATTTCACCACAACACACACACAACACACGCACACACCAACACACCACACACACACACACACACACACACACACACACACACACACATCGGCATGATATATGGCGTAGATGTGTATGTATATATTTTTTTCTTTGTAGCAAACGCTTCTTTATTGACATTAGCGTATAATATGAAACTTATAGAGGAATGCTAATTGCCATTACAGAGATACCCGCTTTTTCATGTAAAACATCAGATTTACTGAAAAT
Source organism: Penaeus monodon (assembly GCF_015228065.2). NCBI lineage: Eukaryota > Metazoa > Arthropoda > Malacostraca > Decapoda > Penaeidae > Penaeus > Penaeus monodon. Next base: position 15,511,409 of record NC_051423.1, on the reverse strand, counting down.
CGCATTGACTCGTGCGCCTGTCAGTGTGTCTTGCATCTCATGTGCAAGTGCTGTGGATTTGGAATAACTTTAATCCGGAATTTACTTTATGACGCATACAAAGGCGCCTTAATACCCCTTAGGTAATATAACTTGATTTTCCGATTCCTTGGATTTGATTTTGATTTTCTAATGTTATCATATCGATACTTTTATCCGTTTTGATATTATTATTACGGTAATGTTGAGATACTATTAGCAATAAATAAAAAAAATGCGAAAAAACAGAAAAAGGGTGTACAGATAAGTTAAACTTGAAATTTGATCCTTGGTAAATATGTACTTTGGATTATTAACAAATATCACAACGGCCAATAGGTCAATCTTTTCTGTTCCCTTAATCCCTTCAGTTCCTCCAATATGCTCTCTCTATTTTTTTCCAATATCTATCTTTTTTTCCCCAAAACACTAAAGGGTAACACAGAACACAATCCGTAGGCGACAAAATTTCCCCATAATTGCGTTGGGTTTTTGATAACATCTATTTTTTTTGTCTCATTATTCCATTCTACTAATATCGTAAGTTCTGGAATCGTTATAGATAGCCTTAGCAAACAACTTCATTCTATCAATCAATAACGGTAGCTCATGTTTGAGCAGCCGTGGACCTCTCCCCCATCCTTCGCCACTCAACTCGATCTTGCGCTTTTCTTTCCACTTGCATCATCGACAGCCAGCAAAATATCTTTGATGATGTTGCCCAGCCCTTGTCTTCGGTTTGCCTCTTCCTCGTTTCCTATCACCATCCCTATCAGCAAGTTTTTCTCAATCTTTTACTTCTCATCACATGACCAAAAAATTTTTAGTTTCCTTTTGTTCAAGATGTCCAACAGCCGGTCTTTACAATTATTTTCCTCAGCACTTCATCATTCGTTTTCTTTTCTGTCCAGTTAATACGTAGTACTTGTCTGTAACCCCATGTTCAAAACTATTGACCTTTTACTTGTCTATTTTCTTCAGCACCCAACACTCAGGACTATATGACGCAATTGGGACAACTAAGGAGTTCAATAACCTCAGCTTTGTCCGAAAGGGTAATGCTTCGGTCTTTCCAGATGTTATTGAGAGCAACTGTGGCGTTTTTGGAAATGGTAATTCTTTTTTTTATCTCCGGCGAATCATCACATCTATTATTTTAACAGCTTCAAGATAAGTGAACTCTTTCACATTTTCCAAACCACCCCATTGTTTGTAAAATGTTCATCATCGTTCATTGCCGGTTATTTTCGATCTTCATGATCTTAGTTTTCTTAGCATTAAGAAACAAACCACCCTTTTTTCGCTTGTTTCTCTAACTTTATCTAGTAGTTGCTGTATTTCAGTGATACTGCTGGCAATTAAAACTATACCATCGGCGTATCTTAGATTTGATATTTTGTATCCCCCAAACATCTACAGTTCCTTCAAATTCTCTAGAGCACCTCTGAAATTGCTTCGAATATATATTAAAAAGGTACGGAGACAGAATGGAACCTTGTCGTACTCCTTGGTTGACTTCGAACCTTTCTGTTAACTCATAAGTGGTTCTTACAGTTGCTTGTTTTTGGGTCAACATGGCTTTTATTAGTTGGATGATGGTTTTGGAAATTTCATATCATTCATGTTATTCCAGAGGATATCGTGATCAACGTATCAAAAGCCTTCGAGTAATCGATGAAACATAGGTATAGGTCTTTCTGATGTTCTCTTTTTTTCTCTATAAATCAATTCCAGATTTAGAATCTGGTTTCTGTAACCTTTCCGGGGCGAAAACCTGCTTGTTCGTCTGCAATTTCTTCTCTTAACTTTAACTTCATTCTTTCAGCAATCATTTTCAACAAAATTTTGCTGCTGTGACTTGTTAATGCAATTTTCCTGTTATTGTTGCATTGGAGTGCGTCACATTTTTAGGTATGGGAGTAAAAACTGATTTTAACCCCGTCTTCTAGCCATCTTCTTTTATTCCAAATTTTTGTACAAAGGTTGTAGAAGTATTCAAAACTTTCGCCAGCATTCTTGATTAGTTTCTGCTGTTATTTCATCTATTCCCGGGCTCTTGTTATTCTTTATTTTTTTTATGGCTTTTATAACTTCGTCTAGCAGTGGCGGTGGTCATCTTCGCTGTCTTGGTCTAATTAATGTTGTGTTAGATCTTTTTTCTTTTTTTATAGGTTGGAAGAATTTTTGATTATCTATCTTTGACTTCTTTTCCATCATATAAAACAAGTCCATCTTAGTTGGATAGTGTCCATTGTAGGTTTAAATTTTCCTGTAATGTTTCGTACTCCTTGGTAGAGTTCTTTATTGATAGAACAGTTTTAAATTCTTTGGGAATGCTCATTTAATATTTGCCTTATCTCGTCCCAATAATCTTTGAATTTTTGTATTTTGTTTTTTGTAAATTACTTTTCAACTGGATTATTGATACCCTTTGATTTTAGGCCATCTTTTTGTTTCAGTTTCCTTAGCGTTTTCTTCAGTATCCAGGGATTTTTCTTTTTTCTTTTTGGCGATAGTTTTCTTAAACAGCGCTCAGCATGAGTTCTTTTCCTTCTTCCACAACTCATTTGGGGTTTAAAACATCTTCACATTGATTTAGCAATTCAAATTTGTTTGACACTGTAATTCTGTAATTGTTATCAAGAGTTTTGTAGTCGATCTTTTAGAGGTGATGTTGGATGCTCCATATTTTTGAGTCTTATTTTAAAGTCGATAGTTAGTAGTTGGTGGTCACTGTTGCAGTCGGCACCAGGTCTTGTCTTGGAATTTTTATACAACTTTTCCATTTCTCTTTCAACACAATGTAATCAATTTGGTTGCGTTTTGCGTGTTCTTTTCTGTGAAAACTACGTGTTTAAAATTTTCTTGGGTGGGGTTGGAACAATGTGTTGGGCTAAACTAGATTATTTGTACTACAGAATTCATTTAAAATCTTCACCCCCTTTCATTTAATTTTCCAAGGCGAATTTTTCTACAGGTGATTTTTTAGATCATTTTTGCCCCTTTGTCGTAAGGTTCCCTAATTACTTTTACATCCTGTTAGGGATGTGTCTAAGTTTTTGGAGATGTTAAAAATTTCCATCACTTGCAAGTTGGTTGGTGCCTAGCATTGTTATAATACTAATTTTTATAGGTTTTGCTTGTATTCTGACTTTTAAAAGCGATCCTTTATGGGCTGTACCTATTTGTGCTCTGCAGTTTTTTTTCGTGAGAATCATAGGGAACTCGGGGACTATAATTTCCTTCTTCTTTCCAGAAAAAGTAGGTCTTGTTTTTTTTGTTTTTGAACCATTACTTTTTCCAACTGGTCTCACTGATACTAATGGACTACTGTTTCAGACAGTATGGGAATTTAACCATCTCTTCATTTTTCCTTCGTTCCACGTTTCGATTTTTAATGTGTTTCTTATTGGACATGTCTTTTTTGTCTTCCGATGCTATTTAACATTGTTTAGCCTGTTGCCACTGATCACATGCCCCTTGATAACCCACGCGCGGGCGATTGTAGATTATCATTTCGTATTAATCATTGGAGAGAAAGAAATTTAGTGGGAAACCCAGGTCCTTTTCCACTCGCATTCTCGTTACAGAGGACTATCTCTGCGCTTTGAAACAGTTACACGCAATACCCGAATATAGTTGGGGAACCAGTAATCAGTGAACCGAAGGTGTTTTACCAATATCACTGCTCTGTGCCGACAGCTCACCGCACCCCGCACGGAGCTAATGGCTATCCTTGTTTAAGGGAACCCGGGCAGTTATGTTACCAGGACATTTCATCTATAGCACACATAATGCGGCGCTCAAGATCTTTCATATCAAATCTTTTGTGTCACGATTTTGTCACGTGGTGTGGTGGTGTGTGTGTGTGTGTGTGTGTGTGTGTGTGTGTGGTGGTGTGTGTGTGTGGGTTGTGGTGCGCGCGTGCGTGCGTAGTGTTGTGATGTGGGTGTTGTGTGTTTGTGTCGCACGCGCGTTAAGCATGTATATGTGTGTGTGTGTGTGTGGGTGTGTGTTGGTGTGTGTGTGTGTGGGTGTTGGTGTTGTTTGTGCGTTATATGTAGTGACTGTGGTGTGTGTGTGTTTTATGTTGTGATTGTGATTATTTTTTTTTTTGGGGTTTGGGTTTGT
>NC_051423.1:15503457-15507160 GCF_015228065.2 Penaeus monodon | reverse complement strand
GGCCGGGCTGTTGGACATCTTGAACAAAAGGAATAAGTTTATTGGCAGGGTGATGAGAATAAAAGTATTGAAAAATTGCTGATAGGATGGAAGAAACAGAGGGAGCAAACGAAGACAAGCTGGAAAAACATCATCAAAGAATTTGGGCTGTCGATGATGGTGAAGAAAAGCGCAAGATCGGTTGAGTGGCGAAGGATATGGAGAGGTCCACGGCTGCTCAAACATGAGCATACCGTTATTGATTGATAGAATGAAGTTGTTTGCTAAGGCTATCTATAACGATTCAGACTTACGATATTAGTAGAATGGAATAATGAGACAAAAAAAAAATAGATGTATCAAAAACCCAACGAAATTATGGGGAACTTTTGGTCGCCTACGGATTGTGTTTCTGTGTTACCTTGAGTGTTGGGAAAAAAATGATAGTTTATTGGAAAAATAGAGAGAGAGCATTTTGGGGAGGAACTGAAGGGATTAAGGGAACAAGAAAAAGATGACCTATTGGCCGTTGTGATTTTAGTTAATAATCCAAAGTACATATTTACCAAGGATCAATTAAAAGTTTAACTTATCTGTACACCCTTTTCCTGTTTTCGCATTTTTTTATTTATTGCTAATAGTATCTCAACATTACCGTAATAATAATATCAATACGGATAACAGTATCGATATTGATAACATTAGAAAATCAAAATCAAAATCCAAGAATCGGAAAATCAAGTTTATTACCTAAGGCGTATTAAGGCCCCTTTCTGTATGCGTCAAAAAAGTAAATTCCGGATTAAAGTTTTTCCAAATCCACAGCACTTGCACATGAGATGCCAAGACACACTGACAGGCGCACGAGTCAATGCGTTTTATCAGTAAATTGATGTTTTACATGAAAAAGCGGGTTCTCTGTAATGGCAATTAGCATTCCTCTATAAGTTTCATATTATACGCTAATGTCAATAAAGAAGCGTTGCTACAAAGAAAAAATATATACATACAACATCTACGCCATAATCATGCCGATGTGTGTGTGTGTGTGTGTGTGTGTGTGTGTGGGGTGTGTGTGTGGTGTGCGTGTGTGTGTGTGTGTGTGGTGGGGTTGTGTGTGTGTCGTACAAAAAAATATATATAAATGGCTTCAAATAGCCTATGACTATTGTGGAAATGAAGGTGCCCAAACAAAATGAGATACCCATAATATCAGTTTATATTCGCGGGAGTTTTTCCCGCAAGCTCTTTCTCGTGTGTGATCCCCGGGCACAAGTAGGGAAGTTTTTCAGAATTTTTACTATACAGGATCATGATAACAAATTTCCACACGGTTTGAATTCATATTTTTTTTCTTTTTTTTTAAAGAATCAGAAAGTCTGTACCTTTGAATTTGAAACAAGATTGTGTTGTTGTATTAAAAGCTTTCTTTTTTTATTTAATTAGTATATTGCAAAGTGGGAATGTTTTTCCCACTGGAAATAACATTACCTTCTCAGTGGGATTTTCTTTTCAATGTTAAAGTTTATATCTGCAGTTTGAATATTCATCAACATATAAAAATATATATTGATGAATTTCATGTACCCTCTTTGACATGTAAAAGAACATGTCAAAATTTGGTTCGTTGTTGTTATTATAAATATTAATGGCAACTTCCCCTCCATCTTTTCTATGGAGTGTGTGACGTCATTACGTATCAATGCACGTTTGGGATTAAGTAACCCCTACTCTGCTGTGCAGGGTTAAGATTTGAGCTAAAAAGTAAAGCCTGGTCCGGAGATGAATTAAATTTAATCCTGGATGCTACTATTGAGCATGGGCATTAGAGATCTGACTTAAATTTAATATTGGATTAACTTTTATGGCGCCTGCAGAACACACCCTTAGTTTAAGTCCTTGGCGACTACGCCTGTAAAAAAAATAAAAATAAAATAAAATTTTATTTTTAAAAAGTGGAAGTACAAGTGCTGGTGGCTTTTTAGGTTAATAAATAGATACGCATGGTAGTTTAGAGCGGGAAGAGGAGAGGGAAGGTAAATGAATAGAGCACTTGAAACACATCTAACACTACATGAGATGTATTTAACCGGTTTCGATTATATATATATATTAATATATATATATATATATTATATATATATATATATATATATATATAAATATATCAGACATGAGCTGACGAAACACCTGACGACTGTGACCTCCCACTCGTTGTTTTGATATTGCTGCCGTGATCTGGATAGCTTGAATCTCTCCGATGCCGTGTTGACTTATTCCCGTCGCGATGTATGCAGTTCCATAATTTTTCTTTTTTGTTTGCTCAGTCCCCATGGACTACTGCTTCCTTCCAGTTCGGTATATGTCCATCTACATATACCCAACCATGACGTTGGGAAATCCTGTGTTGACGGATGTCAGCTCGATGTTTGAAGTTTCTTCCTCCTCCTCTACCTTTCCTCACACTCTTTCCTCCTCCTCTTCTTCTTTCCCCCTCCTCTTCCTCCCTTCCCTCCCCCTCCTTCCTTTCCTCCTGCTCTTGCTCTTCCTCGCTTTTCTCCTCCTCCTCGTTTTCCTTTTCCTTTCCTCCTCCTCCTTTGCCTTTCCTCCTCCTTTTCCTTCTCCTTCTACCTGCAGCCCATCTCGCGTCTTGATTAAGACTGCAGAAACTGCTTTTACGAGCAGGCAAAAATGTTTCGCTTCGCATCTGCTGCAATATATTTAGCAATCTCTCTCGTTTCCATCGCTCTTTACGTCTTACTTTTCCTCCTCGTCCTTCTTTCTCTCCTTTTTTCCTCCTATTTCCCTCTTACTTTTTTTCTCTTTCTTTTTTCTGCCTTCCTCCTCCTCCTTCTTTTGCTCTTCTCCCTCTCTCCCTTTCTTCCTCCCCTTCCCCTTTCCCCTCTTCCTCATCATTTTCGTTGCCATTCATGTTGCCTGTTGATTGCCAATCTTCCAGCGTTTGCAGTGTCTTATGACTATTTTTGCTTCCTTTAAAAGGGGGTGGTCTCTCGCTCTCCCCTCTTCATATCGAATTTTAATATATTGTGAGGAGAAATTCACTAAATAATTTTTCATATATATATAATATATATATATATATATATATATATATATATTTTAGATATAATATATATAATTATATATATATATAATATATATATATAATATATATATATAATATATATAGATAAAAAATATAAAATATATAATATTAAAATATATATATTATATATTGTTACATCTTTCATGCCTTATCCTCACCTACACCTCATGAAGGATGTGCAAATCAGCCCATCAACTCATATCAGAATTCACTGAAATAATAGTGTCTGTTATTAGAGAGATCTTGTGTTAGACCATATTCCTCTGGCTAACATCTCCCGATAAAAAAAGTATTTATATGCTCAAAGATGGGATAATGCAAAGAATGTATATAATTTTGGCATCAACATATATTCAGATTATAAGTAAATATGAGAAAATGACAAAATTAATATCAACTTTGGTAAAGCTCATCACATAACAAATTTAGAGTAAGTATTACTCTCAAATGATTATTTAGCATTGATTTTCAAACATATATAAATGAATACAGCCTTTGTTATTCCGAAAAAGGAAAATGTACCATACCTGGACAGTGCTCTCGATTGCTTTGAGGCCATACGTTATTTAAATGAAGTTTAATGTAACATCCCATGAAATTTTTCACGTTTCTCACTAA
>NC_051423.1:15471136-15488636 GCF_015228065.2 Penaeus monodon | reverse complement strand
AAGAAGAAGGGAGAGAGGAGAAGAGCAAAAGAAGGAGGAGGAGGAAGGCAGAAAAAAGAAAGAGATAAAAAAGTAAGAGGGAAATAGGAGGAACAAAAGGAGAGAAAAGAAGGACGAGGAGGAAAAGTAAAGACGTAAAGAGCGATGGAACGAGAGAGATTGCTAAATATATTGCAGCAGATGCGAAGCGAAACATTTTTGCCTGCTCGTGAAAAGCAGTTTCTGCAGTCTTAATCAAGACGCGAGATGGGCTGCAGGTAGAAGGAGAAGGAAAAGGAGGAGGAAAGGCAAAGGAGGAGGAGGAAAGGGAGGAAGAGGAAAGGCAGAAGAGAATGAGGAAGAGGAAGAAGAGAAGGAAAGGGAGGAGGAGGAGGAGAAAAGAGAGTAAGAGGAGAAGGAGGAGGAGGAAAGGAAAAGGAAAACGAGGAGGAGGAGAAAAGCGAGGAAGAGCAAGAGCAGGAGGAAAGGAAGAGGAGGGGGAGGGAAGGGAGGAAGAGGAGGAGGAAGAAGAAGAGGAGGAGGAAAGAGTGTGAGGAAAGGTAGAGGAGGAGGAAGAAACTTCAAACATCGAGCTGACATCCGTCAACACAGGACTTCCAACGTCATGGTGGTATATGTAGATGGACATCTACCGAACTGGAAGGAAGCAGTAGTCCATGGAGGACTGAGCAAACAAAAAAGAAAAATTATGGAAGCTGCATACATCGCGACGGAGAATAATGTCAACACGGCATCGGAGAGATTCAAGCTATCCAAGATCACGGCAGCAATTATACAAACAACGAGTGGGAGGTCACAGTCGTCAGGTGTTTCGTCAGCTCATGTCTGATATATATATATATATATATATATATATATATATATATATATATATATATATATATATATATATATATATATATATATATATATATATAATCGAAACCGGTTAAATACATCTCATAGTAGTGTTAGATGTGTTTCAAGTGCTCTATTCATTTACCTTCCTCTCTCTCCTTCCCGCTCTATCTACATGCGTATCTATTTATTAACCTACAAGCCACCAGCACTTGTACTATCCACTTTTTAAAAATTGATTTACTCATTTTATTTATTTATTTTTTACAGGCGTAGTCGCCAAGGACTTAACTAAGGGTGTGTTCTGCAGGCGCCATAAAAGTTAATCCAATATTAAAATTTAAGTCAGATCTCTAATGCCCATGCTCAATAGTAGCATCCAGGATTAAATTTAATTCATCTCCGGACCAGGCTTTACTTTTGAGCTCAAATCTTAACCCTGCACATGCAGAGTAGGAGTTACTTAATCCCAATCGTGCATTGATACGTAATGACGTCACCACTCCATAGAAAAGATGGAGTTAAGTTGCCATTAATATTTATAATAAGCAACAACGAACCAAATTTTGACATTTTCTTTTACATGTCAAAGAGGTACATGAAAATTCATCAATATATATTTTTATATGTTGATGAATATTCAAACTGCAGATATAAACTTCAACATTGAAAAGAAAATCCCACTGAGAAGGTAATGTTATTTCCAGGTTGGAAAAACATTCCCAACTTTTGCAATATACTAATTAAATAAAAAAAGAAAGCTTTTAATACAACAACACAATCTTGTTTCAAATTCAAAGTACAGACTTTCTGATTCTTAAAAGAAGAAGAAAAAAAATAGTGAATTCAAAACCGTGTGGACATTTGTTATCATGATCCTGTATAGTAACATTCTGAAAAACTTCCCTACTTGTGCCCGGGGATCACACACGAGAAAGAGCTCGCGGGGAAAACTCCCGCGAATATAAACTGATATTATGGGTATCTCATTTTTGTTTGACACCTTCATTTCCACAATAGTCATAGGCTATTTGAAGCCATTTATATATATTTTTTTGTACTGACACACACACACACACACACACACACACACACACACGCACACACACACACACACACACACACACACACACACACACACACACACACATCGGCATGATATATGGCGTAGATGTGTATGTATATATTTTTTTCTTTGTAGCAAACGCTTCTTTATTGACATTAGCGTATAATATGAAACTTATAGAGGAATGCTAATTGCCATTACAGAGATACCCGCTTTTTCATGTAAAACATCAGATTTACTGATAATCGCATTGACTCGTGCGCCTGTCAGTGTGTCTTGCATCTCATGTGCAAGTGCTGTGGATTTGGAATAACTTTAATCCGGAATTTACTTTTATGACGCATACAGAAGGCGCCTTAATACGCCTTAGGTAATATAACTTGATTTTCCGATTCCTTGGATTTTGATTTTGATTTTCTAATGTTATCAATATCGATACTGTTATCCGTATTGATATTATTATTACGGTAATGTTGAGATACTATTAGCAATAAATAAAAAAATGCGAAAAACAGGAAAAAGGGTGTACAGATAAGTTAAACTTGTAATTGATCCTTGGTAAATATGTACTTTGGATTATTAACTAATATCACAACGGCCAATAGGTCAATCTTTTTCTGTTCCCTTAATCCCTTCAGTTCCTCCAATATGCTCTCTCTATTTTTTCCAATATCTATCATTTTTTTCCCAACACTCAAGGTAACACAGAACACAATCCGTAGGCGACAAAAGTTCCCCATAATTGCGTTGGGTTTTTGATAACATCTATTTTTTTTTGTCTCATTATTCCATTCTACTAATATCGTAAGTTCTGGAATCGTTATAGATAGCCTTAGCAAACAACTTCATTCTATCAATCAATAACGGTATGCTCATGTTTGAGCAGCCGTGGACCTCTCCACTATCCTTCGCCACTCAACTCGATCTTGCGCTTTTCTTTCCACTTGCATCATCGACAGCCAGCAAATATCTTTGATGATGTTGCCCAGTCTTGTCTTCGGTTTGCCTCTTCCTCTGTTTCCTATCACCATCCCTATCAGCAAGTTTTTCTCAATACTTTTACTTCTCATCACATGACCAATAAACTTTAGTTTCCTTTTGTTCAAGATGTCCAACAGCCGGTCTTTACAATTTATTTTTCTCAGCACTTCATCATTCGTTTTCTTTTCTGTCCAGTTAATACGTAGTACTTGTCTGTAACACCATAGTTCAAAACTATTGACCTTTTACTTGTCTATTTTCTTCAGCACCCAACACTCAGAACTATATGACGCAATTGGGAAAACTAATGAGTTCAATAACCTCAGCTTTGTCCGTAAGGTAATGCTTCGGTCTTTCCAGATGTTATTGAGAGCAACTGTGGCGTTTTTGGCAATGGTAATTCTTCTTTTTATCTCCGGCGAATCATCACATCTATTAGTTAAAACAGCTTCAAGATAAGTGAACTCTTTCACATTTTCCACAACCACTCCATTGTTTGTAACATGTTCATCATCGTTCATTGCCGGTTATCTTCGAATCTTCATGATCTTAGTTTTCTTAGCATTAAGAAACAAACCAGCCTTTTCGCTTGTTTCTCTAACTTTATCTAGTAGTTGCTGTAGTTCAGTGATACTGCTGGCAATTAAAACTATACCATCGGCGTATCTTAGATTTGATATTTTGTATCCTCCAACATCTACAGTTCCTTCAAAATTCTCTAGAGCACCTCTGATAATTGCTTCAGAATATATATTAAAAAGGTACGGAGACAGAATGGAACCTTGTCGTACTCCTTGGTTGACTTCGAACCATACTGTTAACTCATAAGTGGTTCTTACAGTTGCTTGTTGTTGGTCATACATGGCTTTTATTAGTTGGATGATGTGTTTTGGAAATTTCATATCATTCATGTTATTCCAGAGGATATCGTGATCAACAGTATCAAAAGCTTTCGAGTAATCGATGAAACATAGGTATAGGTCTTTCTGATGTTCTCTGTTTTTCTCTATGATCAATTCCAGATTTAGAATCTGGTTTCTGTAACCTTTTCCAGGGCGAAAACCTGCTTGTTCGTCTGCAATTTCTTCTCTTAACTTTAACTTCATTCTTTCAGCAATCATTTTCAACAAAATTTTGCTGCTGTGACTTGTTAATGCAATTGTCCTGTTATTGTTGCATTGGAGTGCGTCACATTTTTAGGTATGGGAGTAAAGACTGATTTTACCCAGTCTTCTAGCCATCTTCTTTCATTCCAAATTTTCGTACAAAGGTTGTAGAAGTATTCAACACTTTCGCCAGCATTCTTGATTAGTTCTGCTGTTATTTCATCTATTCCCGGGCTCTTGTTATTCTTTATTTCTTTTATGGCTTTTATAACTTCGTCTAGCAGTGGCGGTGGTTCATCTTCGCTGTCATTGAGTCTAATTAATGTTGTTGTTAGATCTTTATTCTTTTTGTATAGGTTGGAACAATATTGATTCCATCTATCTTTGACTTCTTTTCCATCATATAAAACAAGTCCATCTTCAGTTGGATAGTGTCCATTGTAGGTTTAAATTTTCCTGTAATGTTTCGTACTCCTTGGTAGAGTTCTTTATTGATAGAACAGTTTTAAATTCTCTGGCAATGCTCATTTAAATATTTGCCTTATCTCGTCCCAATAATCTTTGAATTTTTGTATTTTGTTTTTTGTAAATTACTTCTTCAACTGGATTATTGATACCCTTTGATTTTAGGCATCTTCTTGTTTCAGTTTCACTTAGCGTTTCTTCAGATATCCAGGGGGATTTTTCTTTTACTTTTTGGCGATAGTTTCTTAAGCAGCGCTCAGCATGAGTTCTTTTCCTTCTTCCCACAACTCATTTGGTGTTAAATCATCTTCACATTGATTGAGCAATTCAAATTTGTTTGACACTGTAATTCTGTAATTGTTATCAAGAGTTTTGTAGTCGATCTTTAGAGGTGATGTTGGATGCTCCATATTTTTGAGTCTTATTTTAAAGTCGATAGTTAGTAGTTGGTGGTCACTGTTGCAGTCGGCACCAGGTCTTGTCTTGGAATTTTTAATGTGTTTCTTAATTGGACATGTCTTCTTTGTCTTCCAGATGCATATTTAACATTGTCAGCCTGGTTGCCCACTGATCAACATGCCCCTTGATAACCCACGCGACGGGCGATGTGGTATGAATTATCATTTCTGTATTTAATCATTGGTGTAGGAGAAAAGAAAAGTTGAGTGGAATCCCCCAGGCTCCTTCTCAACTCGCATTCTCCAGTTAACTAGGAGGAACTATCTCTGCCGCTTTGAAACAGTTACACTGCAATACGCCAGACATATAGTTTGGTGAAACCAGTAATCAGTAGAACCGAAGGTGTTTTTACCAGATATCCACTGCTCTGCTGCCGACAGCTTCACCGCACCCCTGGCACAGGGAGCTAATAGGGTGCTATCCTTGTTCAAGGGAACCCCAGGGTGCAGTTTATTGTCTTACCCAGGACATCTTCATTCTATAGGCACCACATAATGCGGCGCTCAAGATCCTTTCATATCAAATTCCTTTTTGTTGCTCACGAGTTTTGTCACCGTGTGTGTGTGTGTGTGTGTGTGTGTGTGTGTGTGTGTGTGTGTGTGTGTGTGTGTGTGTGTGTGTGTGTGTGTGTGTGTGTGTGTGTGTGTGTGTTTGTGCGTTTATATGTATGTGACTGTGTGTGTTGTGTGTGTTTCTATGTATGTGATTGTGATTATGTTTGTGTGTGTGTGTACAAGTCTGCGTGCATTAATGAGGATATACCGTGAATCAGGCGCAAGAAAGGGCAGATAAATGGGATGATGGAAGATACGAGACAATGGAGAAAGGCAGAAAACGACGACAAAGAGGGAGAGGAGACCAAGAACAAAGATGGCAGAAGGATGGCGGACTGTGTGGATGTGTGAAGTTATATAACCCAGAGACATGTATCATATATTTGCCCATGTCTCATTTATTTCTGTGCATATAACTGCCGGCAGTGTTAGCAACTTCCTCTCCCCTACGAATGCAAGGGACATGAGGTGCTTCACAGCATTTGCCATTCTAGTTATCGCTATAATTCACTTTTGCTACACTGTTGAACTGCCGAGACTTCTGCACACCTTTCCTAATTTATGAATTAAATGGCTAATACAATGGGAGGTGCTGGAGTAAGCTTGAATGCATTGTAGACAATGGAGTCTGATTACGGAGCAGGTGCCGTCTTCGCAAACGGCCGCTTACCTTGTTTGCACTCAGTATCCTGAGCTGTACGTACGTATATAGCCGTATGCTAAAAACTATGTATCACAATTTTCCATCAACGTTTATACATAGTTGTGCGCGAAGTCCTTTGGGTAGGGACTCGAGAAGCTGTGAGGCGATAATAAACTCCTTCCCTCCTGTCGTGTCAGAAAGTGTACTGACTTGAGCCGCATACAAAGGTAGTACTTCAGTCTATTTCCATACACCTCAAATGTCTCATCTTTCCCTAGTCTTGCCTCATAGATCCTCATACGAGCTTCGTCCAAGGTAACAGCATGTGTCTTAACAAGACTTTCTCCAGGTCGCAATATGTAACACCACTCCCCACCTCCGTCAGGTGATACACTTCTAAGCTGTGTCCATCAAGATGCGTCATCATCTGCAGTAGTTTTGTTTTATCAACCCAGAAACTGTTAGTGGCCAGATGCTTAAACATAATGAAATAAGACTCCTAGTTTCCCATTCTCTGGAAACAGGCAACTTTACTTTAGGCGGGATAGAGATGGGGGGGGGGGGCACCCGGAGCACTTCTAACAGGCATTTCAGGTCCAGCTTGGTCATGAAGCATCGAACCAGATTATTTATGTATTTCCTCTACCCAACAATATTGGGGATGTATGGATAACCGGGGGTTGAAGAGGGGGTGAACCGTATTCATGTTGACAAATGTAGAAAAGATATGAATGAGAATGAATATCTTCACAATACAAGATATGGTTTTGACCAGTTTCGATTATAATTTCGTCAGTGGATGGCACTGGATATTATTAGCAACCTGGAAAAATCGAAGAAACTGACTTATAAAACAATAAACAAAAATAATTTTCTCGAAAAGACTAACGTATGTTTCCATAATACACACAAAGAACTTGATTCTTTCAAAAACACGAGCTAAACTTTGTCCGACAAACACATATTAAAGAACTCCCAAGTAAACAAGCGATATGTGCACAGTAGTCGGCCTGGCAGCCGTATTACTGCCCAAATTGCCCGTACCTGCCATAAAACGTTCATCACTAACACTGTAATGATCCATAATCAAAAGCTACATGATTATATATATATATATATATATATATATATATATATATATATATATATATATATATATTAAATATAAATTCTAATGTACCCCATGTCACACTGAGCACAGAAGTTGGAGAGTCCTGCCATGACAAAAGTTTTAAAATAAGTGAGGAAGTGATTGATAGTGTATTGTACCGATATGGGAGGCAAATAATGTAAACAGGCAGGAATGTCAATAAATAGTTATGGATGAATACGAGAAATGAAAAGCTGCTGACGAAGATAACCTCTGCATATCAACACCCACACAGTTCTTAATATCACGTTTTCAATACCTACATTTTCTGTAAGTGTCGCGTTTTCTGTGAATCAAGTCCTATTAGTTGTTTTTTTTTCTTTCTTTCTTTTCCCTCTTGTTTTTGGATGCTAATGCCTTTTAATTCCGTTTGCTTAATGTTACCGAGAGCGGTGCACAGAAGTCAGAGTCAAGTCAATGTCAAAGTCAAAACACTTTATTCCATTAATTACAATGGTTCTTCTTTTTACATAGATAGTGACATCGTACAGTAATACAGAATAAGTATAAATAATAATAAGTACAATGGGAGGAGAGATATAAAATAAAATAAAATAAGGTGTTCACATCATTAGAAATAATGTTACATGGTTTTGCATTGTATTTAAAAGCCTGATGTCATTGACAATTTAAAAGATGTTCCTTTAATTTATTTTTGAAAGTAAGGAGGTTGGAAGTGTTTCTAATATATTGTGGTATGTTCCAGATCTCGGGTCCTCGGATTTGCATTTGCCTTGACCCTGTTCTGTGTATGATCTTTTTACGTGTAGAGAGAGTCTGGTTTGGATGCCTGTTTTGTTACCAATTATTTGTAGAGGCATTAACCAATGAGGATAGTCGCCCTTTATGAATTTATGAATGAGTATACATGTATCAAATTGACATTTTTGTTGAACTTTTAGCCATTTCATTTTTTTTAAGTGTGGGGTTATGTGGTCATGTTTATTTACGTTGCCTGTTGCCACTCTTGCAGCAAAGTTTTGGAGTGTTTGTGCTTTTTGTATCTGAGTTTTGTTGGTAGAACCCCATATGTTGGAACAATAGTTTATAATGATGAGTGCAAGGGACTGTACAACAATAATTCTCATCTCAGTGGGGATTTTGTTTTTTATGTGAGTTAGGTATATCAGCGTGCCTATTACTTTTTTGTGAATATTGTCTCGAAAGTCATGTATCTCTCTGTGTGCACTCAGATTTTTTTTTCACAGAAGTGCTTGGTTTAATTTGATAGCCTTCAAATTCTATGGTTGTGTTTAAAGGGATTTTGGCTATGTTTTGCCGACTGCCTATAAAGATGCATTGAGTTTTGTCAGGATTTAGTTTGAGGCCGTTTTTGTAAAAATACATTTTTGCTTCTGTAAGAGTCTGTTGAGTATTTCTTATCAATTCACTTAGATTGCTTACAGGGGCAGCGTGAAGAAACTGAGAGTCATCGGCATATTGGACCAGGAGGCAGTTGTTTGCAATGGTTGATAGATCGTTTATGAATATAGTGAACAAGATCGGGCCTAATATGGAGCCTTATGGGACTCCGAAAGAGAATGGTTTCTTAGTTGACATATTACGAATTTTGACTGATTGCGTTCTTGTGGATAGATAACTTCTAAACCAATAGTTGCCAATTCCATGATTTTTCATTTTGTTCAGCAGGATATCATGGCTGACACTGTCGAATGCTTTTGAGAGATCACACAATGTGAGTAGATTTATTTGATTCTTGTCTATGTTATCATAAATATTGTTTGTGATTTTTAATAAGGCAGTGGATAACTTACTTCTAAACCCATGTTGCGTTTCGGAAATAAGGTGATTAGATTCTAAGAATGTTGATAGTTGATTTGCAACATTTTTTTCGAGCACTTTAGATATTACTGGGAGTAAAGTTATAGGACGATAATTTTTCAATTGTTCTGCATCTCCTGATTTGAAGATGGGTGTTATGATACCATGTTTCCACAGTGATGGGTAAGTACCGGTGACTATAGATGTGTTTATAATGACAGCTCCAACAGCATTCGTTTCACGTAAATGTTTTATTGTTAAGACTCCTATTGGTTGTGGTCTGAAAGCATTTGAGAACCTTGTCCTGGTTGTGTTTTGTGG
Organism: Penaeus monodon; assembly: GCF_015228065.2. Taxonomy (NCBI): domain Eukaryota; kingdom Metazoa; phylum Arthropoda; class Malacostraca; order Decapoda; family Penaeidae; genus Penaeus; species Penaeus monodon. Next base: position 15,479,272 of record NC_051423.1, on the reverse strand, counting down.
GGCCAAGGAAGCAGCTGATTGTTCATAGGTGAGTCTCCCGATATTTGCAAAGTAGTCGTTTAAGTATTCTATACTACATAAGGAATCTAGGGACTTGTCTGTGTGGTGTTTTTTGTTTGGCACTAACGTTGAAATTATTCTGAAAATATATTTTTTTTGCTGAGTGGATTAATTAACATTTCTCTTTTTTTTTGTTTATACTCAGAATGAAGGGCGATGTCGGTTCTATTTGTTTTGAGAAATTTGTGAGTGTTGTTTCGGTCATGTATAGGTCTTTTGATGTCCTCATTTATCCATGGGGCAGGGGACGTCTAACAATTTTGGTTTTAAGGGGGCAGTGGCATCTATACTATTTTTTAGTACGTTCGAGAGAATGTTTACTTGTCTGTTAACGTCATCTGTTGTAAGAATTTTTAAATTTGTTTTTCCTAATGATCCCAGCTACTTTTGCATTTGGTTAGTTCAGGTCATCGTTTAAGTCGCCTAAGATGAAAAAACTTTTTTTTTTCACTGACATTTCTCTAAAAACATCAAGGTAGTCAAATGATTCAGTTGTAGCATGAGGGTGTCTATAGATTGTACCAATAATGAAGGAGGGAAACATAATGCTTTGTACAGTCACCTAAATGTCCTCTATTTGCAGCTGTGGTGGAGATTTCATTTGATTTAAAGGTGTCCCTTACGTATATGCATACTCCTCCACCTCGCCCTGCATCACATCTATAAACATTGAAATTTTGAATGTTAATGAAATTACTTGGCATTTCTTCATGAAGCCATGTTTCACTAATGCAAAGGATATCGACATTTCTCTCCGTGATCATCATTTCGATTTCTTCAAAGTGACCAAGGAGAGATTGCGCATTGATATGTTCTATTTTTATTGAGTAGCATGTTGTGACCTTTGGTCTTGCTGACTATGTGACGGCGTCAAACAAGCTGGTCGTTCTCGTACTTGTTTTTGTTTAAAAACACTTTCACGTTTTTAGGGAAAACATCTGAATTTGTGAAGAGTTCTGGGTGTATATCTTTGCCCCTGATAGTTACAGAATAATAATGATACGTCATGTTTGTCTTATAATGCCTTTGCATTTGATATGTTTTCAAATTCTTGGGTAAGGAAGTCTTCTATGTCTTCTTCCTCTGTGTCAGGGTGACAACTAGTGATGTATAGATACACTACCTGGGGGCGTTCCTCACGTGCTCTTCTTTTTCCTTTTCTGGAGGTGACGGTAATGAAACCGTCCTTGTCCTGGTCGTTTGTTTGTTGCGCTTCAGGTCGTTCTGCGATGTTGACAACGATGCGTGGGCACTTGTGGTGGTGAGGGGGTAGTAGAGGGGGCAGGGACTCCAGGTACTTGGTGATGTGTTGCGTCATCCCACAGGCGGTTGGGTGGAAGATTTTTTTCTTTGTTCTTCCTCTTGCTGTTCTTGATGTAACTTCTCGGTGTAACTTGCGTCGATGCCTCGCTTCTCATCCAAGGAACCGATGCCTCAGCATTGTTGAGGAAGGGCTTGCGTGGTGCCGGCGAGGGGGAGCTGGCTCGGCAGCGAGGTCGTGGGTCGGCTGGCTGGGGGCGGGTGGAGAGGGAGGTGAAGGGGTGTCGGGTACAGGCGTAGAGGTTGTATGAGGGGGGAGGTTGTGTGAGTGCTCATGGTTCTGTGGGATGGCGGTATAAGACGTTCTCACAGGGGGAGGGGATGCGAAAGGAAAGGGTTGATAGGAGGACTGCTCGTGGGCAAGGGAGGGGAGGGAGGACGGGGTTTGGAGGGACGGGGAATCTGCTGCAAGTGATGCTTCCTCTCCGCATTCCTGCTTCTGAGTAGGCATTACTTCTTGGCCAAGCAATTTGTTGATGGTAGACTGCTGGTCACAGAACATTCCAATCAGCAAGTCTATCTTGTTTTCTATGATATCTTGATTGATCATAGCTGGTTTGTTGTGTGTTTGGATGTCTTGGTGACTTGTTTTGTGGAAAATTTCACAAAGGGTGTGGATTTTTTTGGTGGTGACCAATCTGTAGTTGGAATGTTTGTTGTCGTTGCGAACACTAATTTGTTATTGTTCAAACACTGATCCATCACTGTATGCACGATGACCATTGTCATCCTTTTGGTGTCACTAAATTGGACACCACCACCTCATAGAGCAGAAGAAATAGTCAGAGACAATGTAATGCCTCAGATATACCTTGGAATGACAAAAATATCCGCTGCACCGCTTAAATCGGTCAAAAACACAGAGCCAGAGTTTCAATTGTCCATTTTCTATAAGTTGCGGAATAAATAGAAGGTAAGAAAGGTTAGCCTTGGATTTTTGGGGTCGCATGATACCATGATTTGGGACTAACAAAAACAACAACAACATCGTAATAGTTGCAAAAAATAAAATGTCACGATAGGTCACAATGATGGAAATGGTGGAACTGCCGGTGTAAGGGCGAGTAGCAGCGACGAGGCTGGCCTGTGCGGCGGCAGCAATCTTCGACCAGTAGTTCGGTAGTGTACACTTAATTTATTTAATGCAACTACTAATTTCGATAATTCCGACACAATTTTGTCATACATATACATCCCCCCCCTTTTTTTTCCTCTTCTCGGATCTCCCATGCAGTTCCACCTCGCCTTTTTCTTATGACTTTCTCATCATTTTTGCCCTAGTCCTCAGTTTAAGAGGATATTATATCTTGCAGGAAATTATTATTCATTCTTGGCGATCAAAAGTAAGACTTATTTGTACTGAAATGGAAAAGTGAGGAAAGGAAATGAGTGGCAAAGAGATGGTATATAAATGAGAGCAGATAAATAAGAGAGTGCGGGAGGGAGGTTGGGATGGGAAAGAGAATGTTTGTGAAAGGTTAAGTGGGTAGGTGAGAGCCGGGAAGCGAGAAAGAGGGAGGGAGAGACAGATCTACACGAAGAGAGGAGAGGGAGGGAGAGACAGATCTATACGAAGAGAGGAGAGGGAGTTGGAAAGAGAGAGGAATAGGAAAGAGAAATGAGAGAGGAGATGAGTTGGGAAGAGTGTGAATGAAAGAAGAAGAGGCAAACAAAAGAGAGGAGGAAATGGAAAAGAAAAGCAAGAGATAAATAGGAGGAAGTGGAAAAAGAGCAAAGGAGTAAGGGAGATATGCAGAAAAACAGAGGCAGGGTATATCACGGCAGCTATTGTACCAGTGATTGTCCTGCTTTGGAGCCGGACGACTGAGCTCTCGGTTTCCAAATGTTTCAAATTTGTTTTTGTTTTTCGATAGAACACACACACACACACACACACACACACAAATATATATATATATATATATATATATATATATATATATATATATATATATATATATATATATGCAAGGGGTTCCCATCTTGGGACCATGGGCCCCAGGGGAACCACGGGGTGCTATCAGGAGGGCCCATAGAACAATATAAAAATTCTGACGTCGAATTTTATCTCGCTTATAGTACCTGCATATAATTATCTCTAAATTATAAATTAGAATCTTCCCATAAAGTGTTCTTGTTCTATAGCTATTGACATTACACTGATCATAACTAGTAATAACTGATTTATGTGTAATAATCAAAAGCATTATATGGCATTAATAAGGTAGCTGTATTGTTTGTACAGTGTGCTTTAAGCCATCCCGAGTGTTGTTCATCCACAGGGTGGGATTGGTCACACTATGCACAGTGTTCCTCCGTGGAGAAACATTGTCCCTAATAAGACAAGTGTCTAAAATAACCTGGATGAACTACGCGTCGAAGATAGTTGTGATTCTATGACTATCATTGCATATTGATTGGAATAACAATGATAAAACAGATGCTAAACTTAAAAAAGCCAATCCACCCAATTAGTAATTAACATACATCATCCAACCTTGCCGGTACTCCATATTTCAAGAGAAACAGAAAATTCGACAATATTCTTTCCAATAACATATGCCATAATTAGTGCAATCATAATGTACGAGAGACGTAATTATGAACTGATAAATACTGAAAATTAGAGGAAGCAACTAAAATTGAGTAAAATATCATTAATTGTCGATCGTAACACTGCTTTGCCAGCCGTACGATTATAACACATGCAAAGCAAAGTTACTTTTTGTTTTCATCCATTATTATTATTATTTTTTTGTCTTTTTTTTCTACAACCTAAAATACACGTTCAACTAAATTACTGTGCCAATTTGTCAAGATCAATTCTAATACAAATTATAATATTACTTCGGTATTGCCGTCACCGCCCGGATTTTTAGGTTGAAGGAAACCACAGAATTTTGACTAAGCTAAATTTGATCAGATTAGTATGATTTATCAATCTTAAGACTCGTGGGTGGATTGAATTTATTCTTCTAATGAGTGTGCCGAAGATACAACGGTCATTAAAGCAGTTTTAACCAATTTCTTTAATCCTATAATCCATTAATAATAAACAAGTGGCATATTACAATGGGTTTAATATAAGATATAATGAACATCAGAGAAAGACAGCAATATTCTTTTACTAAATCAGTTCAAATTTACGGTTACCTTTCACTTTAATCCTCCCTTTGCATACTAAATATAACTCAATAATCATTATGATAAACCAAGCAAATATAAACGTGAGACGGAATCGAGTCGCCTCCACACCCCGGTATTTTCCGTTATATTTTACTTTGTACGAATAAGCGATCAGTCTTACATTTCTTTCACGATTTTCCTTTCCTACACTTTACCAGGATCTATTGTTCCTTTATCAATTCATTCTTTGACACAATCGGAATTGTCTCCCACCGAGTGAGAGAGAGTGAGAGAGAGAGGAGAATAAACATTGGGCTGATGGAATCAATGAATGTGTGTTGTTCTCCCACAAATTTTCCCCAACCTCTTTCTCTATCCCTGTGTGTGGGATGAAACAATGACTCGTCTCAGTTGTCACAATTCGATTCATACGGATTCAACATTTATATTAATTACTTTATCAGTTATTACAACCTTTAATTTCCGGACAAAAAAAAAAAAAAATTATACCCGGCACTTACATACCTGCGTGTGGGATGAAGCAACGGATTTGTCTGAAAAATGGTGATGATATCCATGCCTACTTCCTTCACTGTCATTGAATTGTGAACATTTAAACATACAAACCTTTTATAGATAAGTATCACAATTTATTTTATTGATTGTAATACTATATTTTGCTATGTTGATATGCCTTCAAAATATATATACACATAAATAAAAATTTCAGTGGGGTTTGGCTTTCCTTTACAGGTCGCAAAGCATCCCACTCTGTATAGGGATCCCTGGACAAAATAGACTAGTGTGATCACCCCTTAAAGGACTTGCAAAGGGTATCGATGGTTAGATACCTTGCTGGTTCATTTTATAGTTATTAGCACTAGCAGAGTAGTTGGGTAAATACATTCATATACAGAGAGAGAGAGAGAGAGAGAGAGAGAGAGAGAGAGAGAGAGAGAGAGAGAGAGAGAGAGAGAGAGAGAGGAGAGAGAGAGAGAGAGAGGGATGGGCAGAAAGAAAACAGGAGAAATGGACAGAGAGAAAGGTGGGAGGGTCTACGAGAGAAAGAGGGAGAGAAAAAGAGAACATAAGAGAGACAAAGACAGTGTCACACACTCACACAAACAAAAATAAACAGAGAAAAAATTGGATAAACAGTAAACCAGAAAGAGAGAGAGAGAGAGGGAGAAGGATGACAAGAGACAGAAACAAGAGGGAATTTAAAGAACTGTGAGAATCGAAAAAAAAGACGGAAGCAGAGACATCCAGTACCACTTGCAACATGTAATTACACTACTCGAGTCCGACTCGAGTTAGTCCGATGCTGCCTCCTGCTTACATTGTGAGTTCTGGCTTTGTGAATATGTTTGTGTTGTAACAGCACGACCCACAACCTAAAGTTCAATGTAGTTTCCCAGGTTAGGTCACACCAGGTCCACAGCCATGTCCTCGCTCATTGGACAGCGGGCTCCTCTCATTTCCTGTGCACTTACACAGTGCACATGCGCACATGTACTTAAGCCGTAGAATCCAGAACCAAGATCAAACTCTCCACGTCCTGTCACTGGAACCGCCTCACTGGAGAGGGATGAACAAAGGGTTCCAAATAATGATGCCTATCTTGTAAGTGAAATGGCATCCCCTCTGGTCACTCCCTAGAGGTTCACACCTACCATGTGTTTGCCCTGCATGGCAGCCTTGTGCGCCATGGAGACGAGAGTCCTGGAGGATACTGTGCACGAGTACACCCTGCGGCTAGCAACACGCCTCTTTGGTCTCTTATTCCAGCATGATAGGTGGCCTGATCCTGGCCCAGTCAGGTAAATCAGCTGGGCTCCTTTGGGAGGCTAGGGTCAAGCTGTTGGTAATCAGATTGGTCCCATGAGTGCCATTACAATGCCTATTGGCTGTGGATATCCCCTTACCATTCCTATCGCTGTTAGACACGGATTCTAGCATACAGCTTTCCCTTGCTGGGGCGTGAGAGGATGAAATAATTGCTGAATTTTCATAGCAAATATTTCAACAAAACCCCCCACAGACAGAGAAAAACATTGACGAACCATGTAAGGCCCAGACCATGGCATTGACAAGAGAAAATGCAAAGCACAGGCTGACCCTGCCAGACCTGTTGCTAAAATGGACAAGACAGAGAATTAATCTGCCAAAAACATGTCTGTCCACGAAATTGTTCAGTAGATGGACTCTCGTGCAGGCCTCTCCAAGCCTGCACCTGAATCAGAGAGACCTCTGAATTCCCCTCAGACCTCCTCCCTGATCGAGATGGGAGCACAAGCTGAAGCCAAAGCAGCTGCTTCTCCCACGACCAGAGCCCAGAATACTAGCCAAAAGGGTGGTCCGAAACGACCTAGGCCGGAGACAGACTTTGAGGGATACCCCTTAGGCGTTTCCCATAGTTTAAGGTTCTCTCTAAACCTGAGGGCTTCAGTAATACCTACTAACAGGTGAGAGTATTGGGGATGCAAAGTAAAATCTGGTTGTCAATCTGGGTTGCCAGAGACCAGGGGTACCCTGAATTTCCTGCAGGAAACAAAAGAGCTTCAAGATGGGAGGAAAATGTGTGTCAGCCAGATCCACTGCAGCACAAGACAGAGTGATCATTGGGGGAGACTTCAATGCACACCGTACCATCCTGGGTCCCTGTAGGGCACCGGATGCAGCAGGCTATCACATAGCCAATGTGCTTTAAACATTCCCTGAGATCACTCTTTGCAATACCCAAGAACCAATGCATGGCAACTGCAGCTCTGGTGGAGAGAATCAGATGGTGTGTCGACGAGACTGTTACAGGTGACCACTATGGCACTGTTACTATCCTCATGGATGCTGGCTCAGCCCAAATGCCACAACCAAATCCAAGATGGAAAACAGACAAGGCCAACTGTCAAGCCTTTCAGAATGCCTTGGCCCACTGTCTTAGATGCAATGAACCCTACAGAGTGAAAATGTGGAAGTGCTTGAAGCCAGGCTTATCAATGCCATAAATCAAGCAGCCTCTCAGACCATATCTAAAACTCAGCTTTGGTCCAGGAGTTACAAAGACACGAGATTAAAGGGGTCAACCACAGAGTGAACATGTGCAGAAAATAATTCCAAAGGCAAAGAACCCCTGACAACCTAGCTCTCCTAAGGGAAGCTGTGAGGGATGCTAAGGAAACTGCCAACAGAGTCAGGCAGGAAAAGTGGTTGAAATGGTGTGAGTCCTTTAACCACCAACCACCCTTACAGAACTTTGACAATGGACCAGGTGAGCTACCAGCTGCTCAGCCCTGAGATACACACACCATGGCCCTCAGTCAAAGGCAAACAGACTGGTGCACGAGTTCTCTGTGCCAGCTGAACTGAGGGCAAACCAAGAACAGGGAGCTGAACCCTATAACTCACAGAATGAGACTAGGTTACCATTGCACATGGCAGATCATAGAGACAATTGACATTGTAGACAGGTGTTGCATGCACTGTGGCGAGAAGAACGCCACCCTGGTACATTACTTACAGAGTTGTGAGCACAGACAATTTCTGAGACAGGGAGCCCCCACAACAGCCGCCGGGATGGTAAAGAGATTATGCCACATTTTTACATCACGGCGGCAGGAGCGCCTGCTAGAA
>NC_051423.1:15446136-15463636 GCF_015228065.2 Penaeus monodon | reverse complement strand
ATTTGCGTATTATTTTTGCTACTATGAGCTCGTCCCGGCAGTACCCTCTTCAACCTGAAAATATGGTGGGGTACTGGCCGCTTTTCCTCCGGGAATCTTTAGGCTTAAGTTAACATAACTTGCAACCACGAGGGTTGTCCTATCGGCCGATCAGCGGTCTGCTGGCACCATGCGTTGCTCTGCAACCTTTGTCTGTTCCGTGACAGACTTGTCACTATTTCATACATTTCACATACTGTTGCAGTGTCATTTCTGTGATTTCGAACAGTAGTTGATATAACGTTGCAATTGCCGTAGAGTAATAATTATATTACCATATTTATGAATGTTCTTTTCGTGCAGTTAGATCGGTATTTATTTTCCTTGACCTCTAATTTTTTTCCACTTCGTTTACATACCCCGTCCCCATCCTCGCCTCGCCCTTTACTTATCAATTCCACCTCGCACGCCATTCTATTTCTTATTACTCTCACTCAACTTATCTAGCTGCTATGATTCTATACCTACTCTTCATTCATTTTTCATTCATCAGCCATTGAGGGTCCGTTGTTGGATGTAGGCCTTCCCCAATTGTCTTGGTTTCATGTTTGGGGAGTTTGGGCCCCACCCCACCGCGCTGGCCCAGTGCGAGTTGGCGGGGTTTGGATGGTGCTTCGTCTGGGGCCTCAGTTGTTACCTCCCCGACATTGTTGAACGTACTCGGTGCGGCCAACAACATCATCGACCCTCGCGAGCCTCGTCACCACGGCAAGGTGTCCATCCACTACCGTATCTAGGTTCTATTTGACTAGAATTATGCAAATCAGCGCCCCTGCTCACACATGCGGCGGGCTATGCGTGCGCACACGGTGCACTCGCACTCGCATGCGGCGATCTGTGTGTGCACTTGCGCTGATTTATATAGCTACTCTACCACTATTATATTTTCAACTCATGTGCTATACTCTGACTTACTCACTTTATAACTCTTACTTATTTACTCACTTATCTCGTCTATTCACCCATCACTTCAGTTATGCAACTTCATGCCTCGTATCTGTATAAATCACGTTAATTGCACAAGAATTACATGCGTATAGTCTTGCGCTAATCTTGTATTCTTGCCTTGCATTATGTTTTATCGTGCTGTATGTTGTTATTAAGCGTATATGATGTAATGAGTCACTCCCAAGCGAATATGAGGACTGCATTCACTTATTTTCATTACCGCTTTGCTTTGAAATACTGACGGTGATAGACATATTCTAATCAATACTAATTTCTTATAAGTCAGATATATATTGTATGTACTATTGCACAGCACACTGTTGACCTTTGCATTGTTGAATTTTTTATTTTCTTTAAGGAAGTCTGTCGTTCAAGATAGTCCTTGCGGACGCGACAACTTTTCCTTCCTTATAGCCATGCACAATGCTTATTTTTTGTAGATTTTCACTTCTATCTATACTGAAACAATTGCAACTCAAGCAAGTCCTTGCGGACTATTGCAATTGTCTCCCTAAGCATGTTCCCCTGTCTATCTCTTGACAGTGAAATTATATATAAAAATGTGATTATAAAAAATGAAAATTAAATATAAAATTTTGATTACTATTTTCTTGCAATACATCTGATTATATCTTACATACGGCCCTTGTCACACAACCTCCCCCCTCCCATTCCTCCCTCCTGCCTCTCTGCCTGTCTCTGCCCTTGGTGTACTTGTTAGAGAAAACGGTGTTTCAGCTGCGCGAGAAGTCCGGAATGCAGCCTGCCAGGACACACACCAAGCAGGGCCGACGACACTTGCTGGTCCCGTCGAGGACGCTGGGTGGGTGCGTGAGCCGAGCGATCTCAGATTGGTCAAATGCTGTCACGCCCTCCTACTAACAGGGGTGACCAATAGGGCGGCGTGCCCATGGCATCGCCGCTGCGCTCATGACCCCATAGCTGACCTGGAACCGTACAGACACTCTACCTCGAGTCGCGGCCCCGCTCGCCCGCGACCTCCTGGGGGCTACCCCGGTCTCTCCTGTACAAGCCGGCCAATTCAACCTCGGTCCATGCTACATTACCAAGTATCTCCCATCAATAAATATGTCTCTCTCTCTCTCTCCCTCCCTCTCTCCCTCTCTCTCTCTCTCTCAATCTCTCTCTCTCTCTCTCTCTCTCTCTCTCTCTCTCTCTCTCTCTCCCTCCTTCTCTCTCTTCCGTCTCTCCTCTCTCTCCCCTCTCTCTCTCTCTCTCTCACTTTCTCTCCTCCCCTCTCCTCCTCCCCTTCTGTCTCTGTCTGTCTCTCTCTGTCTCTATCTCTCTCCTTCTATCTCTCTCTCTTTCTCCCTCCCTCTCTCTCTCTCTCTCTCTCTCTCTCTCTCTCTCTCTCTCTCTCTCTTCTCTCTCTCTCTCTCTCTCCTCTCTCTCTCTCTCTCTCTCTCTCTCTCTCTCTCTCTCTCCTCTTCTTTTCTTCTCTCTCTCTCTCCTCTCTCTCTCTCCTCTCTCCTCTCCTCTCTCTCTCTCTCTTTCTTTCTCTCTCTTTCTCTCTTCTCTCTCTCTCTCTCTCTCTGTCTGTCTGTATGTCTGTCTCTACTACTACAACTACTACTCTCTCTTTCTCTCTCTGTGCCTCTCTCTCTCTCTCTCTCTCTCTCTCTCTCTCTCTCTCTCACTTTCTCTCTCTCTCTCTCTCTCTGGGTCCAAAGAAAACGGGACCACAACAATCACATGGTGAATTATCGTCCGTGATATTTTTGCAATTATAGCCATACAAGGACACTACTGAACACGGTGACGTATGTCTTCATTGTGATTTCAAGGTAGTGGTGACAGTGAAGAAACATTTTTGGAATAGTGAACTCAGCCAAAAATCGAGTGAAACCTAATGCAGATTGTGTCTCCCTGTCCTGGCGGGATACGGGCATGCCCTGAGGCAAACTGGGAATACCCTTACTAGACTGACGTCATTTTGACGTCATGGCAGGTGTTGCCACATCAGCACCCGATTTCTTAGATATATCGGGTACTTGTTTTATGGAAACTGAGGTAAACCCAACGAAGCGAGCAGCGGAATCTAGCAGCGATGAGACATCTAACATCGATAACGACGAGACATCTAACATCGATAACGACGGAGGAGAAAATGCTGTTCCTTCCGAAGCAAGAGAAAAACCGCAAAAGAAACAAAAAAAACTAATGACGACTTATGACGAAAATTCGAAAGAGGACGCTGCTGTGTCCGCGCAGGACAGCGAGGATGACCAGGAATTCATATTAGTGAGAAGCAGGAAGGAGATACGAATGGAAAAAAGAATGCTGAAGGAAAGCACAAGAAAATACTATGAGAGTGTTCCAGATTCTCAGAGAACCAGCCAAGGGCGCCCAAAGCATCTGCCGCCACTGCGGCCGGCTTCGGGCGAGGAGGGAGTCATACCAGCGCACAAGAAAGTCCGTTTGGATTTTCCACAAAATACCGATGTTGCAACGAAATACAAATGGCTACTAGACGCAGCAGAAAAACATCCAGACATCAGGATCGTCTTCAAGAGAGATGAAGACAACTACATTATGATGGAGCAGAACAAAGAAGTACGAGAAGATCTCCTAACCACAGAATACGGCGGCATTAAACTGCGAGAGCCAGAAGAACATCAGCGAGTCCCTAAGGGGATCAATATCATCATTTTTGGACTCAGCCTTTATCAAGACGTATCCATACTCGAGAGACATGAGTCAATCAACAGACCTAAACGGCTGAAGAGTAAATCGGCAGTTGTAGCAGAGTGGACGGGCCCTGACGCACCTTTGGAGAGAATCTGGGTTCCTGGGGCATATCGTCCACTGCGAGTAGCCTATTATCAGCCTCCAGCGAGAGGATGCTACCGATGGCAGAAGTGGGGCCACGTGGTCCAGAAGTGCAGATCGACGTCGGACTGGTGTGGGGTTTGTGCGGGGAGACATTCCACGCAAGAATGCATCGACAAGGAGTTACTGTAACGGAGAGATGCATCAACTGTAATGAAAAAGGCGTGAGAGCCTGGCACAAGGACTGTTCAAAGAGGCTTTCGTTCATCAGCGATTCAACACTTAAGCAAGAAAAGTCAAAACCAAGCCAAATTAGCCAGGAAGCGCGCAATGCCTCTCTGTCCAATGAACGACCTCTTCCTGCCAGTGGAAGACAAGGACAAAGCAACGCATGGCAACGCAGGATGGACCAGGAGGAACAACAGCAAAAAGCGAGAAGTGACCATCGTGACGAGGGCGCTGAAACAACGCGTGATGACCGCCACGACCTGATGACGACCACACCTGTTACCAACATCAGTGATAGAAAAGAACTTGACACCAGTGAACTTGTGCATAAAGTAGGAGAAGAAGTGTTTCATAAAGTGATGCCTCTCTTGGAAAATATTACACATGAACTCTCAAAGACTGTTAAGGAATTTAGAGAAATCATAGTTATGCAAAAATCTGAAATAAATGAACTGAAGAAAATCATTGTAGAAAGGGAAAAGGTGAATGTGCAAAGCAAAGAAAAAACAATAACTGAGGACGAAACAGAAAGACTCTTGAAAAAGTCTGTTCATAAGTGGTTTAGTGCAAAGAATGTTAAAGACATTGTAACTAGTAAAACCGCAAGTAACACTAGAAAACAAGATATTTTGTACAATTATAAACTGATACACACTTATCTAGACCAAATGAAGAAAGTAATGGAATAAAAAAATGGCTAGTAAAGACATTAGAATTTTAAGTTGGAACATTGCTTCCCTGTTGAGGCGTATACCTGATTTGAAAGACAAAATAAGCTCTGAAGATATTGATGTAATCTGTTTACAAGAATGTAGAATAGCCGACGATAACCAAAACTGAATACATATGTGGCATACAGGCTTGCAACACATAACTCCTGCGTCATGTATGTTAAAAAGACGTTGCCGCATACGCTTTTGCACCATCAGTCAAACCACGGAGGAACACAATCCCATGGTATTAAAGTTCATGTTGGAACCTCATCCTTTAATATTATAAATTTATATGCCCAAGCAAATCTTCTTGATCTTGACGAACTTCCATATTGTATGCAGTCAGAGCCCACGGTTATCGTCGGTGACTTTAATGCCAGGCATATCAGACTTAATGACCCTGTAAGATCAAACAGGAATGGGACTACATTCTTCACCTATTAGCTTCCCATGAATGTGTACAACTGATAGGTAATAATGAACCAACACATATATTTGGTGGAATACTCGATAGGTGTATAGGTTTTAATCTGAGTGAGACAACACATACATCAAATATTATTCCAGATCTCTTATCAGATCACTTTGCTTTACTGTCTGAGATCAGAATCCCTTATACTTCCATCACAGGCACCAGGTTTCAAAGAAGAAGAATAACGATTCCAGATAACTTGGTGTTTGATTTTGTTACCAACATTTCTGAATGGTATAAAGATTATAACCCGAGGTCACCATCTACATTCACTGATGATTTGGTATCAAAAATACATCAGTTTCATGATAAGATGATGGAGAGCAAAACCGAAAAACATAACTGTCATCGAAAGTTATATAATAATACAAATGATCCGCTATTGTCCACCTTAAAAAGAAATGCAAGGAAGATCGGCAAATCGTACAGGGAGAACAGAACACCCGCTATGCTGAAACTTTTCCAGCAAGCTCTCCAGAAGGTCAGGGATAGGGTTTCCGTATTACAATAAGGAAAATGGGAATTTTTTGTAAACTCACTGAATAATTCAACACCACTAGGAAAGGCATGGGAGGGAATAAATAAAATAAAAAATCAAAAGACGTCTAGGGTTGCTCATCCAGACCCGCAAACAAAAGCTAATGAACTTATTGACAAATATGCCAAAGTGTCGAGTCACGAATTACTAAGTGAAGAATCAATTTCAAGTCTGAATGCATCTTACTCTGAGAGAAGGGATATGATTGAAATGATGATAAAGCAAAGTGATGGTTGCGATGTGCTGTTCACTCAGCTGGAACTTGATGCCGCTCTTTCAAAAGGAAAATCCACTTCTCCTGGAAAGGATGGTGTCACTTATGATGTAATTAGGTTGCTGAGAAATGTACCTGGTGATCCCATACTTGCATTATATAATCTGGTTTATGAGAAAGGCGTACTGCCAAACTCTTGGACAGAGAGTATCATAATTCCAATACCAAAGCCTATTATAGACCGATTTCCCTCACCAGTTGTTTATGCAAAACTTTTGAAAGGATGATATTAAATAGACTCATGTATAGAATTAGAAACCTACTATCGAGTAATCTTTATGGATTTTTGCCAGGAAAGAGTGTCCAAGATTGCATTACGACCTTTCTCACAACTCTCGGGGGCAACAGTTTCACTGTCTTTCTGGATCTTAAATCAGCATTTGATATTGCCAATCGTCACATCATCTTGCACGAACTGGCCAAGATGGGAATAGGAGGATATCTCCTTCGGTGGATTAGTGGATATTTTCAAAATAGAAAATCAAGTGTACTTTTTCAGGGGCACATAAGCGAACAGAAAGACATGATACTGGGTACACCACAAGGCGGAGTATTAAGCCCTCTTTTGTTCAATGTGTTAATGAATACATTTATCAAACGTTATCAGGCGAAGGTCAACGGTCTTGTATTAAGTTATGCAGATGATATTCTCATTCAGACAAAAAGCCATCACGAAATAGAGAAATGTGTCTTCTGTATGTAATGAACTAGGATTAGTTATCTCCACAGAGAAAACGAAACTGTATAGTCACAGCAGTAAAGACAGAAACAAGTTATTTAAGTTAAATGGCATGGATATTGAACAGGTTGAAATCTATAAATATCTAGGAGTTATGGTTCCTCATAAGCCAGAACATGTTGAATGTTTAAATCAGAAATGCAGGAGTAGACTGGCTGCCTTGAGGGCGGTTGCCGGCAACAATGTCACGTCTGGAGCAAATATTAGAATTGTAAGGTTAATGTACACTGCATATATACGACCACTGATAGATTATGTTGCTCCAGTATTAATCACTCAATCAAGTAGATCGATTAGAAAGTTAGAAATCATGCAGAATATAGCCTTAAGAATTATACTTGGCTGTACGAGAACAACAAAGGTGGTAAATATGAGGAAAGAGCTGGGAATACCGAGTATCCAGCAAAGGATAATCGAAATTAATTCTATGATAGCTTTAAAATGATTAAGATCACCAAATGACAATCGGGCGAAAGAAGCTCTACAAACATTCCTTCACACCGGGAGACATAAATCTGCATGGGTTAAAAAAAAATATGCACAGATATCATAGTGTATGGTATGACTGAATTTTCTGAAGGCATTAAACACAAACATTCTGTGCCACCATGGGATGTAAGATACTTTGATACGATCAAAGCAAATGTCCCCCATAAGAATGTAATTGAAAATAATGTGTTCCTAAAACTTAAGGCAAAAAATGACGTTTTGAACCATATTTATAACATTAAGAAAGATTGCTCTATCAAGCAGGTGATATACACTGATGGTTCGGTAATACCTCAGGAAGGTATGTCAGGCTGTGCTGCTGTTATACACAGTAACAATGGGCAAATTCATAAAGTTGGCATCAGACTCAACAACAGGGCATCGATTCTCCAGGCTTAGCTATTTGCTTTACTCGTTGCTCTTAAAGCAGCTGATAAAACAGAAACAAATACACTTATTGTAACGGACTCCCTTTCTTCATTATATGCACTAAACTCTCTTAAAAATGATGCCACAGGCCTTGTTTGTACAGCAAGACACAGACTAAATAGACTTCATCGTAAGGGCGTTAACATTAAATTGCTTTGGATACCATCTCACATCGACATCAAGCTCCATGATGTAGCTGATAACTTATCAAAGTCATCAGCCGAAAGAGCCATTATTGAGTATAATATAGGAGCAAATATTATAATTGTAAGGTTAATGTACACTGCATATATACGACCACTGATAGATTATGTTGCTCCAGTATTAATCACTCAATCAAGTAGATCGATTAGAAAGTTAGAAATCATGCAGAATATAGCCTTAAGAATTATACTTGGCTGTAGGAGAACAACAAAGGTGGTAAATATGAGGAAAGAGCTGGGAATACCGAGTATCCAACAAAGGATAATCGAAATTAATTCTATGATAGCTTTAAAATGATTAAGATCACCAAATGACAATCGGGCGAAAGAAGCTCTACAAACATTCCTTCACACCGGGAGACATAAATCTGCATGGGTTAAAAAAAAATATGCACAGATATCATAGTGTATGGTATGACTGAATTTTCTGAAGGCATTAAACACAAACATTCTGTGCCACCATGGGATGTAAGATACTTTGATACGATCAAAGCAAATGTCCCCCATAAGAATGTAATTGAAAATAATGTGTTCCTAAAAATTAAGGCAAAAAATGACGTTTTGAACCATATTTATAACATTAAGAAAGATTGCTCTATCAAGCAGGTGATATACACTGATGGTTCGGTAATACCTCAGGAAGGTATGTCAGGCTGTGCTGCTGTTATACACAGTAACAATGGGCAAATTCATAAAGTTGGCATCAGACTCAACAACAGGGCATCGATTCTCCAGGCTGAGCTATTTGCTTTACTCGTTGCTCTTAAAGCAGCTGATAAAACAGAAACAAATACACTTATTGTAACGGACTCCCTTTCTTCATTATATGCACTAAACTCTCTTAAAAATGATGCCACAGGCCTTGTTTGTACAGCAAGACACAGACTAAATAGACTTCATCGTAAGGGCGTTAACATTAAATTGCTTTGGATACCATCTCACATCGACATCAAGCTCCATGATGTAGCTGATAACTTATCAAAGTCATCAGCCGAAAGAGCCATTATTGAGTATAATATAGGAGCAAATATTAAATTGTAAGGTTAATGTACACTGCATATATACGACCACTGATAGATTATGTTGCTCCAGTATTAATCACTCAATCAAGTAGATCGATTAGAAAGTTAGAAATCATGCAGAATATAGCCTTAAGAATTATACTTGGCTGTACGAGAACAACAAAGGTGGTAAATATGAGGAAAGAGCTGGGAATACCGAGTATCCAACAAAGGATAATCGAAATTAATTCTATGATAGCTTTAAAATGATTAAGATCACCAAATGACAATCGGGCGAAAGAAGCTCTACAAACATTCCTTCACACCGGGAGACATAAATCTGCATGGGTTAAAAAAAAATATGCAAGATATCATAGTGTATGGTATGACTGAATTTTCTGAAGGCATTAAACACAAACATTCTGTGCCACCATGGGATGTAAGATACTTTGATACGATCAAAGCAAATGTCCCCCATAAGAATGTAATTGAAAATAATGTGTTCCTAAAAATTAAGGCAAAAAATGACGTTTTGAACCATATTTATAACATTAAGAAAGATTGCTCTATCAAGCAGGTGATATACACTGATGGTTCGGTAATACCTCAGGAAGGTATGTCAGGCTGTGCTGCTGTTATACACAGTAACAATGGGCAAATTCATAAAGTTGGCATCAGACTCAACAACAGGGCATCGATTCTCCAGGCTGAGCTATTTGCTTTACTCGTTGCTCTTAAAGCAGCTGATAAAACAGAAACAAATACACTTATTGTAACGGACTCCCTTTCTTCATTATATGCACTAAACTCTCTTAAAAATGATGCCACAGGCCTTGTTTGTACAGCAAGCTTTGGATACCATCTCACATCGACATCAAGCTCCATGATGTGGCTGATAACTTATCAAAGTCATCAGCCGAAAGAGCCATTATTGAGTATAATATAGGAGTAACACCTAGCCATGTTCACAGCATGTTAAAGCAAAAACTTTCTTTGAAGGCTGATAATGAACGTGACGCAGAAATAGGAATTAGCAGATCAATATCATATCATAATGAAATGTTAAAACGAACTATTACGAATACATATTAGTGAACGGAAGGAGATACGAATGGAAAAAGAATGCTGAAGGAAGCACAAGAAAATAATATGAGATGTTCCGATTTCTCAGAGACCATCAAGGGCGCCCAAAGCATCTGCCGCCACTGCGCCGGCTTCGGGCGAGGGAGTGGAGCATACAGCGCACAAGAAATCCGTTTGGATTTTCCACAAAATACCGTGTTTGCAACGAAATACAATGGCTACTAGACGCAAGCAAAGAAAAACTCTCAGACATCAGATCGGCCTTCAAGAGGGGATGAAGACAACTACATTATGATGGAGCAACACAAGAAGTACGAGAAGAGATCTCCTAACCAAGAACGGCGTGCATTAAACTGCGAGGAGCCAGAAGACAGCACGAGTTCCCTAAGGGGATCACTATCATCTTTTTGGACTCAGCCTTTCTCAGACGTATCCATACTCGAGATAACAGATCATCAACAGACCTAACGGCTGAAGAGTACATCGGCAGTTTAGCATAGTGGACGGGACCTGACGCCCCTTTGGAGAGAATACTGGGTTCCTGGGGGCATATCGGCCACTGCGAGTACCTATTATCACCTCCATCGAGAGGGATTCTACCGATGGCGAAGATGGGGCCACAACGTTGTCAGAAGTGGCAGATCGACTTCGGACCTGGTGTGGGGTTTGTGCGGGGAGAATTCCACGCAAAAATGCATCGACAAGGAGTTACTGTAACGGAGAGAATGCTAAACTGTATGAAAAGGCGTGAGAGCCTGCACAAGGAATGTTCAAAGAGGGCTTTCGGTTCATCAGCGATTCAACACTTAAGCAAGAAAGTCAAAACCAGCCAAATTAAGCCATTAGGCAGGCGCAATGCATCTCGTCCAATGAACGACCTCTTCCTGCCAGTTAATACAGTGCCAAGCAAAACGCTGCAACGCATGATGGACCAGGAGGACACAGCAAAAATGCGAGAGTGACCATCGTGACGAGGCGCTGAAACACGCTTGATACCGCCACGACCTGATTACGCCACACTGTTACCAAACATCAGTGATAGAAAAGAACTTGACAACCATGAACGGGGTGCATAAGAGGAGGAAGAAGTGTGTCATAAGTGAATGCCGCTCTTGGAAAATATTCCACATGAACTCTCAAAGACTGTTACAGGAATTTAGAGAAATCATAGTTATGCAAAAATCTGAAATACATGAACTGAGAAAATATTGTAGAAAGGGAAGTGAATGGGCAAGCAAAGAAAAACATAACTGAGGAAGGACGGAACAGAAGACTCTTGAAAAAGTCTGGTTCATAAGTGGTTGATAGTGCAAAGAATTGTAAAGCATTGTCACTATAAACCGCAAGTAAATAGAAAACAAGATATTTTGTACAATTATAAACTGATTACACACTTATCAGACCAATGAAAAAGTAATGGAATAAAAAATGGCTAGTAAAGACTCTGAGGGGGAGAATTTAAGTTTGGACATTGCTTCCCTGTTGAGGCGTATACCTTATTTGACAGACAAAATAAGCTCTGAATATTTGATGTAATCTGTTTTACAAGAATGTAGAATAGGCCGACTATAACCAAACTGAATACATTGGTGCATACGGCTTGCAACATACTCCTGCGTCCATGTATGTTAAAGACGTTGCCTGGCATACGCTTTTGCACCATCAGTCAGAACAACGGAGGAACACAATCCATAGTATTATAAGTTCATGTTGGAACCTCATCCTTTAATATATAGAATTTATGTGCCCAAGCAAATCTTTCTTGATCTTGACGAACTTCCCTATTGTATGCAGTCAGAGCCCACGTTTTTTTTATCGTCGTACTTTAATGGCCAGCATATAACTTAATGACCCTGTAGATCAACAGGAATGGGACTACATTTCTTCACCTATTAGCTTCCATGAAGTGTAACACTGGAGGTTATGAACCACCATATATTTGGTGCTACTCGATATGTGTTATAGGTTTTATCTGAGTGAGACCAACACATACATGCAATATTATTCCTCCCTCTTATCAGATCACTTGCTTTACTGTCTGAGATCGAATCCCTATACTTCCATCAGCAGGCACCAGGTTTTTTCAAAGAGAAGAATAACGATTCCAGGATAAACTTGTGTTTGATTTGTTACCAACATTTCTGATGGTCATAAATATTTAACCTCGAGTCACCATCTACATTCACTGATGATTTGGTATCAATAATACATCAAGTTTCATGATAAGAATGATGATAGCAAAACCGAAAAACATAAACTGTCAGCGAAGTTTATAATAAGTAAACTGAAATCCACTATTCCACCTTAAAATAAGTGCAGGAAGATCGGCAATCGTACGGGGAGAACAGACCCCGCTATGCTGAAAACTTTTCCATCAGCTCTCCAGAAGGTAGGGTAGGTTTCGTATTAACAATCAGGACAATGGGAATTTTTGTAACCGTCACTGAATAATTAAACACCCTAGAATAGCAGGGAGGAATAAATAAAATAAAATCAAAGACGTCTAGGTTTGCACTCATCCGACCGCAAAACAAGCTAAATGAACTTATTGACAATATGCCCAATGTCGAGTCCCGAATTACTAATTGAAGATCAATTTCAGTCTGAATGCATCTTACTCTGAGAGAAAGGGATATGATTGAAATGGATGATAAAGCAAGTGATGGTTGCTATGTGACTGTTCACTCAGCTGGAGACTTGATGCCGCTCTTCAAAGGAAATCCACTTCTCCTGGAAAAGGATGGTGTCACTGATGTGTACTTATGTTGCCGAGAAATGTACCTGGTGATCCCATACTTGCATATATAATCTGGTTTATGAGAAAGGCGGTACTGCCAACTCTTGACGAGAGTATCATAATTCCAAGACCAAGCCTATTATAGACGCGTTTCCCATCACCAGTTGTTTATGCAAAACTTTTGAAAATGATAATTACATAGACTCATGTATATAATTAGAAACTACTATATCGAGTAATCTTTTCTGGATTTTTTGCAGAAGATGGTCCCAAGATTGCTTATTGCGACCTTTCTCACAACTCTCGGGCAACAATTTTCACTGCTCTTCTGGATCTTAAATCAGCATTTGAGATGCCAATCGTCACATCAGCTTGCACGAACTGGCCAGATGGGATAGGCTGATATCTCCTTCGGTGGTTAGTGGATATTTTCAAAATAGAAAATCAAGTGTACTTTATTCGAGGGCCATAAGCGAACAGAAGACAGATCCAGGGTACACCACAAGGCGGAGTCATTAGCCCTGTTTTGTCAATGTGTTAATGATACATTTATCAAACGTTTTATCAGGCGAGGTCAACGGTCTTGTAATATTAAGTTATGCATATGATATTCTCATTCAGACAAAAAGCCATCATCGAAATAGAGAAATTGTCTTCTGTATGTAATGACAGTATTAGTTATCTCCACAGAGAAAAACGAACCTGATATTCACAGCAGTAAGACAGAAACAAGTTTATTTAAGTTTAAATGGCAATGGATATTGACAGGTTGTAAAGCTATAATATCTAGGGTTATGGTTCCTCATAAGCCATAACATGTTGGAATGTTTAAATCATAATGCAGGAGTAGACTGGCTGCCTTAGGGCGGTTTGCCGCACATGTCACGTCTGGATCAAATATTAAATTGTAAGTTTATGTACACTGCATATATACGACCCTGATGATTATTTTGCTCCATTATTAATCATCAATCAGTAGTCGATTAGAAAGTAGAATCAGGCAGAATATAGCCTTAAAGAATTATACTTGGCTGTAGAGAACACTAAAGTGGTAAATAGAGGAAAGAGCTGAATACCGATATCCAGCAAAGGTAATCGATTAATTCTATTATAACTTTAAAAATGATTAGATCACCAATGAAATCGGGCGAAAGAAGCTCTCAAACATTCCTTCACACCGGTAGACTAAATCTGCATGGTTTAAAAAAAATCTGCCACGATCTCATAGTGTATGGTATGACTGCATTTTCTGAAGGCATTACTACACAACATTTTTTCCCCCCCCCCCTGTGCACCATGGGAGTAATATACGTTGATCACGTCAAAGCATGTCCCCCATCGAATGGTAATTGAATACAATATGTGTTCCTAAAGACTTAAGCAAAAATGACGTTTTTGGACCATATTTCTAACATTAAGAAAGATTGCTCTATCAAGGTGGATATACATGATTGTTCGTAATACCTCAGGAGGTAATGTCAGACTGTGCTGCTGTTATACACAGTACATGGCAAATTCATAATTTGGCATCAGACTCACCAACGGCTTCGATTCTCCAGGCTTAGCTATTTGCTTTACTTCGTTGCTCTTAAGCAAGCTGATAAACAAAACAATCACTTATTGTAACGGCTCCCTTTCTTCGATTATATGCACTAAACTCTCTTACAATGATGCCCAGGCCTTGTTTGTACAGCAAACACAGACTAAAATAAGACTCATCGTAAGGCGTTAACATTAAATTGCTTTGTTACCATCTCCCATCGACATCAAGCTCGCATGATGTAGCTTGTAACTTATCATTCATCAGCCGAAGAGCCATTATTGATTATAATATAGGAGCAATATTATATTGTAAGGTTTAATTGTACACTGCATATATACGACCCTGATAGATTATGTTGCCTCCATATTAATACTCCAATCAAGTAGGATGATTGAAAGTAGAAATATGCAGAATATAGCCTTATACTTATTACTTGCGGTAGGAGCACAACAAGGTGTTACATATAGGAAGAGCTGGATACCGAGTATCCAACAAAGGATAGATCGAAATTAATTCTATGATAGCTTTTAAATGATTAAGATCACCAAATACAATCGGGCGAAAGAAGCTCTACACATTCCTTCAGCATTCACACCGTGAGACATAAATCCTTCATGGTTAAAAAAAATAATGCACATATATCGATAGTGTATGTATGAACTGAAATTTTCTGAAGGCATTAACACAACATTTCTGTGCCACCATGGGACTGTAAGAACTTTGATACGATCAAACAAATGTTCCCCCAAAATGTATTGAAATAATGGTTTTTCCTAAATAAGGCAAAAAATGACGTTTGAACCATATTTATAACATTAAGAAGATTGCTTATCAAGCAGTATATACACTGAGGTTCGGTGGTAATACCTCAGGAAGGTATGTCAGGCTGTGGCTGCTGTTATACACAGTAAAACAATGGGCAATTCATAAAGTTGCATCAGACTCAACAACACGGCATCGGGTTCTCCAGGCTTAGCTATTTTGCGTTACTCGTTGCTCTAAAGCACTGAATAAAACAAGAAACAAATACACTTATTGTAACGTACTTCTCCCTTTCTTTCATATATGCACTAAACTCGCTTAAAAATTAATGCCACAGGCTCTTGTTTGTAGCGCATGACACAGACTAAATATACTTCATCGTAAGGGCGTTAACATTAAAATTGCTTCTGGATGACCATCTCAACATCGCATCAAGCTCCATGATGTAGCTGATAACTTATCAAAGTCATCAGCCGAAAGAGCCATTATTGAGTATAATATAGGAGCAAATAATTATACTTGTAAGTTAATGTACCTGCATATATACGACCACGTGATAGATTAGTTGCTCCAGTATTAATCACTCATCAGTAGATCGATTAGAAAGTTAAGAAACTCATCATACTATACCCTTAAAGATAATTATACTTGTCTGTAGGATCAACACCAAATGTGGTAAATATGGGAAAGAGCTGGGAAATACCGATTATCCAGCAAAGGATAATCGAAATTAATTCTATGTGCTTTAAATATGATAAAGATACCAATACAATCGGGCGAAGAAGCTCTACAACATTCCTTCACCACCGGTAGACATAAATCTGCATGGGTTCAAAAAAATTGCACAGATTCAGAGTGTATGGTAATGACTGAATTTTCTGAAGGCATTAAACACAACTTCTGTGCCACCATGGATGTAAGATACTTTTGATCCTATCAAAGCATGTCCCCATAAGAATGTAATTGAAAATAATGTGTTCCTAAACCTTAAGGCAAAAAATGACGTTTTGACCATATTTATAACATTAAGAAAGATTTCTCCTGAATCACCAGGTGATATACCTGATGGTTCGGTAATACTCCGGAGGTATGTCAGGCTGTGCGCTGTTATACCAGTAACATGGGGCAAATTCATAAAGTTGTCATCAGACTCACACCAGGTCATCGATTCTCCGGCTGAGCTATTCTTTACCTCGTTGCTCTTAAAGCATCTTGATAAACAGAAACAAAATACAACTTATTGTACGGGACTCCCTTTCTTGCATTATATGCACTAAACTCTCTT
This sequence comes from Penaeus monodon, assembly GCF_015228065.2. NCBI lineage: Eukaryota > Metazoa > Arthropoda > Malacostraca > Decapoda > Penaeidae > Penaeus > Penaeus monodon. The sequence continues at coordinate 15,447,363 of NC_051423.1, read as the reverse complement.
AATGAGCCACGGACTTGGTTTGTACAGGCAATCTTTGGATACCTATCTCCCATCGACCTCACAGGCTCATGGATGTGGCTGATAATTAATCAAGTCTCAGCCGAAAGAGCCATTATTTGAGTTAATATAAAGGATAGTACACCTAGCCATGTGCACAGCATGTTAGCAAAAACTTTTCTTTGAGGCTGATATGAACGTGACGCAGAAATAGGATTAGCAGATCAATATCATATCATAATGAATGTTAAAACGAACATATTTACGGAATCAACTAGATAAAGTAAAAGAAAATGGATGTGGTTAGTAGCTCGGTTTACGGTTCGGGGTATAAATATTATTGGGAATGTAATAATTTCCCATAGAGAGTGAGGAACTGAATGTAATGTATGCAGCAGACCATGATTCTCACACCCTTGAACACTAATGACTGTTATCCCGCTATTGAAGTATCGAATCAGGGAATGCCCTAGAAAACGATATTACCTGTCATTAATGATTTCAATGATAGATGGATAACTCAGAATCCTTAAAAAGTACAGTCATTCGCCTGTATAGATAATTCATATTTTACATGTGTTTTTGTAAATGTGTTATTATATTCATATATGTACTCCTAGAAATGCATATCTCTGTTTTTATAAATATTCTGTAATTTACTTCCATGTATTTGATAAATGTACTCAAATGATTACCACTGTATAAACACTTAGGCATGTCCTATGCCTTTTCAAAATTCTGTACAGCATGTATGTTTTATTTGGAATAACTTTTTTCAAATCACAATCAACTCTCTCTCTCTCTCTCTGTCTCTCTCTCTCTCTCTTCTCGTCATCATCTCGCTCTCTCTCTCTCTTCTCCCGCCTCTCTCTCCTCTCTCTCTCTCTCTCTCTCTCTCTCTGTTTCTTCTCTCTTTCTCTCTCCTGTCTCTATCCTCTCTCTCTCTCCCGTCTCTCTCTTCTCTCTCTCTCTCTCTCCTCATCTCTGTCGCTTCATCTCTCTCTCTCCTTCTCTCTCTCTCTCTCTCTCTCTCTCTCTCTCATCTCGTCTCTCTCTCTCTCCCCATCTCCTCTCTCTCGCCTCTCTCTTCTCTCTCTCTCTCTCTCTCTCTCCCCCTCCTCGCTCTCTCTCCACTCCTCCCTTCTCTCTACTCTCTATCTCTCTCTCTTCTTCTCTCCCTCTCTCTCCCTCTCTCTAGTCATCTCTCATCTCTCTCTCTTCTCTCTCCTC
>NC_051423.1:15415627-15433536 GCF_015228065.2 Penaeus monodon | reverse complement strand
ATAATTATATATATATATGCATATATATATATATATATATATATATATATATATATATATTATATATATAATATATATATTATATATATATATATATATATATATAATATATATATATATATATTATATATATATATATATATATATATATATATTATATATATATATATATAATATATTGCTACGCCAGTGGGTCTTTGTTTCTGTGCAAAACATGTGTTAACATGAAAAGGATGACCTGGGCATGTGTTAACATGAAGGGTCCCGGGCATGAAGCAACTGGCTGTGAGCGGAGGAGCGAGGAACAAGCCAGGGAGAGACAGAGTTGGGTGCTGCTCCTGTGAAGACCTCGTGTGTGCCCTTGTGACCTGATATACTTTTGTGTTGCCCTGTTATAAGCTGTATCGAGCAGAGTGACATGCTGGTTTCCCCCCAGCAATGTGCCAATAGAAAAGTGTACGGTGTAAATAACTTGTGTAAATAAAGGAAAGACTGTCGTTTTGTGTGTTATTTCGTGCCCTGCCTCGCCACTTGGCGTTTCCCCTCGTGGTGTTCTGGGACGCTGTGGTGCTCGGTGCTCTTGGAGCTGTTCAGTGTTCACGACCTGTGGATAGCACGCCGTCTGCCTAGCCTGCCTTGTGTTGGTGGCAGAGAGACGAGGCGGCCGGCGTAACAATATATATATATATATATATATATATAATATATAATATATATAATATATAATATATATAATTTATATATGATATATATATATATATATATATATATATATATATATATATATTAATATATATATATATATATGGGGGGGGGGGCGCGTATATGTGTGTTTGTATTGCACTTTGAAAATATATGTTTTTAGCATAATACATATCAACACAATCTGTCTCACATCTCATTAACAACAAGCTTGGAATCCGTTGACTCTTGCCAGCCTACGGAATTGCTTCAGAAAGCAGCGGCCTCTGGGGAACAACAGCCCAAATCTTGTCATCTGAGTCCACTGCATTCTGTGAAGTGTGAAAGCAGAGCGAGCCCGCAGCATACTTCACTCCTCCCATCCAGGGCCTTCGCTGGCAACTCGCTGGTATGTGCAGAGATCCTCAGTAAACTACAATTTAGGCTGCGACCTCTGCAGTGCTTACAGACTGGTTGTCCAATCTTCAACTGACATTCCTCTCATATTCTCTGTTGCAGTTTGTGGTGTGGCTTTTTGCACATCGTTGTATAAAGTGTCACACACACACACACACACACACACACACACACACACACACACACACACACACACACACACATATGTGCTATATGTCAGGATTATAGTTGTTTGTTATAATTCAAAATACCTTGAATTATAATATATCACAATAAAGTTGTTGGTGCCAATGTCTCTATTTTTTTTCTTTGTGTATGATTATATAATCACATGTTTTTATGTATGTTATGGGAAAAAAAATCACGGAAAGATATTTTTACAATGACCGGTGTAGAGATAGGATAGAATAACAAGAGAAAACCTACGGAATAAGGGAAATAGTACTCAGAGGAGAAGAGCCTCGGGGTGACAACGGGGTAAAAGATCCTTAGGGGTGAAACAACGCCGAAAAAAATCCTTATAGGTGAGACAACCGCGATAAAAAATCCTTAGAGGTGACACAACGCCGAAAAAGATCCTTAAGAGTAACAAAACGGCGAAAAAGATCCTTAGGGGTGACACAATGCCTAAAAAGATCCTTAGGGGTAAAAAAAACAAAAAAAAAAACGTGGAAAAAGATCCTTAACGGTGTGGAAAAAGATCCTTAGGGGTGACACACTGCCAAGTAAGATTCTTAACATGACACGACGTGGAAAAAGATCCTCAGGGGTGACACATCGCCGAAAAAAAATCTTTAGGGGTGATATATCGCCAAAAAGATCAGTATGGGTGTTACAACGCCGAAAAGTTCCTCAGGGGTGACAATGCAGAAAAATTTCCTTGGGGGTGACACAATGCCGAAAAAGATCCTCAGTGGTGACAATGCAGAAAAAATTCCTTAGCGGTGACACAACGCCGGAAAAGATCCTTATGGTGACACAACACCAAAAAAGATCCTTTAAGGTGAAAAATGCCGGAAAAGATCCTAAGTAGTAACGGAACGCCGAAAAAGATCCTTAGGGGGTGACACAACGCCGAAAAATATCCTTAAGGGTGACACAGTACTGAAAAAGATCCTTAGGGTGACCAATGACGGAAAAGATCCTTATGGTTGACACAACACCAAAAAAGATCCTTTGAGGTGACAAATGCGAAAAAGATCCTAAGTGGTAATGCAACGCCGAAAAAATCCTTAGGGGGGACACAACGCCGAAAAAGATTCTTAAGGGATGACACAATGCGGAAAATATCTTTAGAGGTAACACAACGAAAAAGATCCTTAGGGTGACACAATGCCGAAAGATCTGAAGAGTGACACAGTGCTGAAAAAGATCCTTAGGGCTGACACAACACCAAAAAAAAAAATCCTTAGGGGTGACACAATGCTGAAAAGATCTTAGAGGTGACACACAATGCCCCCCCCCAAAAAAAAAAAAAAAAAAAAATCCTTAGGGTGACACAACGCTGAAAAAGATCCTTAGGGGTAACAACACAGATCCTTAAGAGTGTCACAACGACGAAAAGGATTCTTAGGGGTAGCACGACGCCGAAAAAGATCCTTGTAAGTTGTAGCAGCCCAATTAAGAAAGAAAGGGTGATGAAAATGTTTCGAAAGATTATGTTTCAATTTGAATAGATAGACGGGTATTGGAACTCGGTTGTTTACTTCAACGGCAGCTGTGGTCGCCTAACAGCATCAGGACCTATTGTCGGGTTAGGAGGTAAATTACATTTTTTGTATAGTTTATTTATCCTATTGTGATAATGATATGTTTTATAAGTTGTTAGCATTCAAAGATGTGCTTCAATTGAGTTAGGTGTGTGAATTATTACTAGTTTAATAGTGTGTATGACCACGTGGCCACAGTTCTTACGTTTCACTGTGTTTTGTTTACAGTTTTACGCATAAGTACGGACAAGGAAGATATGGATGAACATGCAGAAATTGTATTTCATCAGTAATGGAGAATAAAAGAAAAAGCGACAAGAATTCTTTTTCTCCAGAATCCATTGCAGTAATCATTCAGTAAACAAATTCCAACAAAAAGGGCGAAGCCGCAGCGACATTCCTTAAGGGTGACACAACCCCGAAAAAAGATCCTTTGAGGTGACACAACGCTGAAAAAGATCATTAAGGGTGACACAACATAGAAAAAGATCCTCAGGGGTGACACAACGTAGGAAAAGATCCTTAGGAGGACACAACGCTAAAAAAGATCCTTAAGGGTGACACAACGCCAAAAAAAAAAAAAAAAAAAAAAACTTACAGATGTTTGAATCTGAACTCCTTCCGTCGATTCTCCCTCCCGACACGATTTGGTTTCGTTATGTTGATGATATATTTTCTATGTTGCAAGTGACCCGTTCAGATTTCGATGATTTTTTTCAGTAAATTCAACAACGTCGCACGTTATAAGATGTGGATAATTCTATTTCTGTTACAGGATGTGGATAATTCTATTTCTATTACCAGTGGACCACGTGGCTGTTTTCCACGTGGATCCAAATGTCCCAAATAAGAACCACCCGCTCAGCGAGGGCGGAGGTCACATTTTATATCTGACCTCGTTTGACCGGGGGAGTCCGTGCCAAGCTACCGACGCGGTAGGGTCAGCTCTCGCCTCCCTCCGGGAGAGTACGTAGCCAGCTACCAGCGCGCTAAGGTCAGCTCCGCCCTCTCTCCGGGCAGCTGACCGTGGCCTCCACGCGGCGCTTTTGACCCTTTAGACAAGTCGTAGCGTCGTCGTAGCGTGTGTTCACCCCTTTACATGTGTTTTGCGTCCCTGTCAGCCACTAAACTAGAGTACGCATACCCGTTATATCTGGTGGCAGCGAGGGCCGTTGCATCCTTTTGGCATGCAACACGGACACACCACCCCCGAAGAAAATCCGCTCGACCGCTTCAAGACATGGCTAAGAAAAAAAAAACAAACCCGTAAGTATACGTTTGGGCCCCTTTCTTATTTCTTTTCCCTTCTCCCATACATGTGTTAGCCGTTGTTGTTGTTTTTTTTTGTTGGGTTAAAAGGTGCTAATGACAGCAAATGGCACGTTCTCCACTATTCTTCCACCTCAGATCGCATTTCCGTGCGATCGAGTATGTGATCAATAAACATGAATATCGTTTGTTAGTTAAGTAATTAATTATTTTCTCTCGTTTTTAGAGATTTATATTGTTTCATCTGCAACGAATTTAACGCGTTCGTGATATTATCTTATCACGAATACCATTTCATTTTATCTCGTTCCTAACCCTCGCCCCCGACCTGACCTGACCTCACTTTCTCTTTTCCCGGTCGGTGGCGGCGTGGGTAGGGTCAGATGACCACTTGGTTCCCTCTAATTTGGAAGCAAACATATCATTGTTACATTGCTTTTTGGCGACACGTTCTATCGGCGCTAGAGCGAAGCAGGTAACAAAATTGTATTATTTGGATATAGCGTAGGATCTTCCCCCATATCATAGTGCACAGGATTGCCCGATATTGCCCCGGGGTTGCGTAAACGCCTAATAGATCTGCGCTCCGTCGTTTCGAGAGTAATGTTATTCGTTCGTTCGGCTCCCTTTGAGTCAGTGTGACCCGCGGTTACGTCCGTTAATTAATGTAGGACTAGGGTTTAAGCTAGAATCATTATTCTCTTATTAATCACACTTTTCTCACCCTCTTGAAGTCGCTTGCATGTTTTGGGTACCCCCCAAGCGTTTGTGTGATTCGTGAAAATTTATATATCCTTCGGGAATTTTGCGAGCGCCCATTGCAGATACGCAGAAGAGAGCAGGATATTATATTCCTGGCTCGAGTCGCTTCAGTCATATACGGCATTTGGGTATAGGATCCCCCCGTTATTGAGTTTTATTGAAGTCTGACGTGCAAAGCTAGACATGTACCTCGGCAGTTCAGATTTCTGACCCCGAGAAGATTTGCTTGATAAAAAAAAAATTGGCGAATATTTTTTTCATGTCACCATTCATTCATGCGTACATTCTGTCGCATATCATTATATATTGAATTCAATGTGGTAGTTGAAAATAATCTTAAATAGCTAGCATTGCTAATTTACTTCAGTTTTATTATAGTGAACGCTAATATTCGTGTTTGTGATTCATTCTCTGTGTGAGGTCACTCTCGCTTCCCTCTCATTAACGATAGCTGTCACTCACACACGCATACACACACACATTCAGCTCACTCACACACACAGGATAAAAGACACTGACCCTTTTCATTGTCTTAGTGCCGGCGTAAAGATTTATCTCTTTAGCCCGCAATTTTGTCTGTCGCTGTCTGTGTACAAGTTACATCTATTTCTTATCTGTGTGACGACTATGGTTCAAATAGATCTTCGCGGATCGCCGATGTCGTTCCCTTATCTACTCTCATATCTATCAGAGATGGTTGGTAGTTCAAATAGGTCTATGCGGACCGCTACTGACATCTCCCTCTTCTATTTTCTTTTACCTTTGTGAAAATAAAACACAAAATGAAAAAAAAGACGAAAATAAGTTAAAAACCAACATTAAAAACCGTAAATTGTTATGAATAACCGGCTAGTGGTAATTACCACCCCATCTTCTCTGTTGCCTTTCTTTTTCTCTTACTCTGGCCCTTACGTGTATGATCTGGCTCCCCGACTTTATATTGCAGTCGGACCGATACGGCACCGAGGGAGGACCCTTAGGATGCTGTGAGAAGGACGTCATCGAAGATCGCCATAGGCCCACGGACCAGGATTTTCGTCAGAGAAGGTTTTAAGCCGTCCCAGTGTAGTGGACGGGTGTTGCCTGCCAGACTCCCCGTAAATCCAGCGAACCAGCACCTTTGCCGCAGGTATCAGTCGCCCAGAATGCTGACGCCTGGTGGACGCCTGCAGATCCGGTCAACTCCAGAGCTCGTAGCGCAGGTATCAGCCGGCCCTGAGATGCCGCCCCTGCCCCGACGCCCGTAGATCCGGACGAAGATTACGAGGACGTGTGGACGCGGTTAGCTGGGCCAGGACTACGAGGAGGTCAAGACGAATCTGAAGTCAAGGAGGACCGGTGCGAGACTTTCGAGGACGTGTGGATAATCGAGGACGAGCAGATTACACCAGGGACCAGGAGGATGAGGACAACATGGACGAGCAGCCACGAAGTTGAACCAGGATAACGCACGAGAACGAGACGACCAGCCAAGTTTTGGTCACCCTTGAAGGCGCCTCGAGGGCGAGGCGCGAGAAGGTGGCCGAGCAATATAAGATGTGGATAATTCTATTTCTGTTACAGGATGTGGATAATTCTATTTCTATTACCAGTGGACCACGTGGCTGTTTTCCACGTGGATCCAAATGTCCCAAATAAGAACCACCCGCTCAGTGAGGGCGGAGGTCACATTTTATATCTGACCTCGTTTGACGAGAGTTCGTGCTAAGCTACCACCGCCACTAAGGTCAGCTCCGCCCTCTCTCCGGGCAGCTGACCGTGACCTCCGCGCGGCCCGATTATAACTAGACATGTCTTGTGTGTTTTATACTGCGTGGTATCAACTCTCAGAAATAAAGAGTCAAGCTGTTAACAAGTATAACTACCCTCTGTTCACCATTGTACTAAGGATGATAGCCTTTTACACACGTACTATCAATTTTAAAGCAGAATGGGAAGATTCAGGGAAATTACCTTTTCTCGATATACTTTTATTCAATGTAAATGGCTCGCTTAAATTTTCGGTTTACCATAAACCTACTCACACCGCTAATTATCTTGACTTTTTCTCGAATCACCCGTTGTATGTTAAAATCATAGTAGTCTCGCCCGTTCTTAGGGCATATAGAATTTGTGACAATGAGTTTATTGATCGGGAGCTTGACGTCATTTTTGAAACTTTTTCGAAATTAGGATATCCCCGTTTCTTCTTAATTAAATCAGGCACACTCATCTGCGAGATGGAAATTTTATACTCATTCCCGTAATTCTCAACAGGATAGTGCCAATAATCTATTAATTGTTCCGTATAACCCGTCCCTCGATTAAAAACGGCACATGTTTAAAGGCGCTGGCATTGACATTGTCTTTACATATCCGAATACGTTGCGTAATACTATAGTTAAACACAATGCGGCTAGCGGTGCTCTTGAGACTTCTCCCGTATTACTGCTACGCCAGTGGGTCTCTGTCTCTGTGCGAAACATGTGTTAACATGAAAAGATGACCTGGGCATGTGATAACATGAAAAGGATCCTGGGCAAACATGACACAAATGGCTGTGAGCGGAGGAGCGGAGGAACAAGCCAAGAGAGACGGAGTTGGGTGCTGCTCCTGTGAAGACCTCTGTGTGCCCTTGTGACCTGATAAACTGTGTTGCCCTGTTATAAGCTGTATCGTGCAGTGTGACATGTTGGTTCTCCCCTGTATTGTGCCTATAGAAAAAGTGTACGGGTAATAACTTGTGTAAATAAAGGAAAGACTGTCATTTTGTGTTTATTTCGTGCCCTGCCTCGCCACTTGGCGTTTCCCTCGTGGTGTTCTGGGACGCTCGGTGCCTCTTGGAGCTGTTCAGTGTTCACGGACCCTGGGGATAACACGCCGTCTGCCTAGCCTGTCTTGTGTTGGTGGCAGAGAGACGAGGCGGCCGGCGTAACATTACATTATACCTTGTAAAGATTGCCCCAAGTTTTACATAGGTGAGACGGTAGAGCTTTTGAGAAAGAATAATGAACATAAACGTGATGTTAGATTTTCTAGAGAATCAAATGCGTGTTTCGTTCATTTACGTGATGAAAGTCACCGTCTTAACTGGAAAAGCGCTAAATTAATTCATAAATCAGCAAATTCATACGAAAGAAAATGTTAGAATCTCTATTAATTAGAAAATGCCTAATTTCAACTTGAGTGCTGGTCAAAGGGGGCTTGGATGATCTTACCTCCTCGTTAGTTAGCAAAGCCTTCCCAGACTCTTCGACCTTGACCCTCCTGAGACCTGATTCAGCTCTTGTTCGTCCTGTCTCTCTATCACTATATATAATCTTCTCCTTGTAGCACTTTCGGTTTATTCGTCTGAAGAGGAAACTCGTGAAGAATTCGAAACGTTACGTTTAGCTTAATTTCTATGTGGCGTTTCCTATTCAATTATAATATATAACTATATATATACTAGTATATATATAGGATATATTACCATATACATATTATATATATTATATATATATGTTTTGAACCTGGGGGAAATGTGAAATAACAAAAAAAAAAAAAACCCGGGGAAAACCCCCTGAAAACGGGGTTTGGGCGGAGGGCCCCCCCAAAAAAAACAAAAGCCACAAGCGGGACGGTTTTGGTTCCCTTTTTGGAGGCCTTTTGTTTGGGGGCGAAACTGGGCCCGAAAAAATCCTTGTAAAGGGGTTTTCCATGAAAAGGGTGACGGGGGAAAAAAAAAAAAAAGTTTTTTGGGTTTTTTCTTGGTAAAATGGTTTTGTTTTTATGGAGCCCGTTTTGGGCTTTAATTATAAAAGGGTTTTTTTTAAAAAGGGAAAAGGGGTAAATTTTCTTTAATTGGGGTTTCCCCTTTTACTTGGTGGCGGTAAGGGCCCTTGGAAAACTTCCTCCTGTTTTTTTGGGCAAAGCCCCGCTCTTAAATTACCCTCTAAAGCCAAATTTTTCTTCGGCTTTTATAAAAAATTTTAATTTCTTTTAAAATCCTTTTCCGGTTTTGGGGCAAGGAACTGGAAAAAATTAATTAATTTAAAACCAAATTTTTCGCCGTTTATTCCCTAAATTAAAAATTTTTTGTTGTTTTTTTTTTTTAAAAAAACTTCCCGAAAATTTTAAATTTTTTTTTTTTTTTATTTAAATTTTCCCTATTTTTTTTTTTAAAAAATTAAAATTAAAATTATTTATTTAATTTTTATGTCTTTCATATAATATTATATATATTTATTAATATATAAAATATATATATATATATATATATATATATAATATAATATACATATATATATATATATAATTATATATATATATATATTATTATATATATATATATATATATTATATAAGATATATTATTTATTATATAATTTTATATAAAATATATTATATATAATATTATTATAAAATTATATATTATATAAAATTATATATATATATAAAAAATATAAAAATATATTTTATATTATTTATATATATATATATATTTAAAATTATATATTTTAAATATATATATATTATATTATATTTATAAAATTATAAATTATTTAATATATATATATAAGATATTATAATATATAATATATACCTTTATATATAAATATATATATATAAATTTAATATTAAAATTATATATTATATGTTAATAAAATATATATATTTTATATAATATATATATATATATATATATATATATATATATATATATATATATGAGATAGGGAAACAGCCACAGTAGAAAATTAAGCTAAACCGTAACTTTTCGATTCTTCACGAGTTCCTCTTCAGGACGAATAAACCGAAAGGATACAAGGAGAAGATTATATATAGTGATAGAGAGACAGGACGAACAAGAGCTGAATCAGGTCTCGGAGGGTCAAGGTCCGAAGAGTCTGGGAAGGCTTTGTAACTAACGAGGAGGGAAGATCATCCCAAACCCCTTTGACCAGCACTCAAGTTGAAATTAGCATTTTTCTAATTAATAGAGATTCTAACATTTTTCTTTTGTATGAATTTGCTGATTATGAATTAATTAGCGCTTTTCCAGTTAAGACGGTGACTTTCATCACGTAAATGAACGAAACACGCATTTGATTCTCTAGAAAATCTAACATCACGTTTATGTTCATTAATTCTTTTCTCAAAAGCTCTACCGGTCTCACCCATGTAAAACTTGGGCAATCTTTTCAAGTATAATGTAATGTTCGCCGGCCGCCTCGTCTCTCTGCCACCAACACAAGACAGGTAGGCAGACGGCGTGTTATCCACAGGGTCGTGAACATGAACAGCTCCAAGAGGCCCGAGCGTCCCAGAACACCACGAGGGGAAACGCCAAGTGGCGAGGCAGGGCACGAAATAAACACAAAATGACAGTCTTTCCTTTATTTACACAAGTTATTTACCCGTACACTTTTCTATAGGCACAATACAGGGGAGAACCAACATGTCACACTGCACGATACAGCTTATAACAGGGCAACACAGTTTATCAGGTCACAAGGGCACACAGAGGTCTTCACAGGAGCAGCACCCAACTCCGTCTCTCTTGGCTTGTTCCCCCGCTCCTCCGCTCACAGCCAGTTGTGTCATGTTTGCCCAGGACCCTTTTTCATGTTATCACATGCCAGGTCATCTTTTTCATGTTAACACATGTTTCGCACAGAGACAGAGACCCACTGGCGTAGCAGTAATACGGGAGAAGTCTCAAGAGCACCGCTAGCCGCATTGTGTTTAACTATAGTATTACGCAACGTATTCGGATATGTAAAGACAATGTCAATGCCAGCGCCTTTAAACATGTCCCTTTTTTAATCGAGGGACGGGTTATACGGAACAATTAATAGATTATTGGCACTATCCTGTTGAGTATTACGGGAATGAGTAAAAAATTTCCATCTCGCAGATGAGTGTGCCTGATTTAATTAGAAGAAAAGGGGGATATCCTAATTTCGAAAAAGTTTAAAAAATGACGTCAAGCTCCCAAATCAATAAACTCATTGTCACAAATTCTATTGCCCTAAGAAACGGGCGAGACTACTATGATTTTAAACATACAACGGGTGATTCGAGAAAAAGTCAAGATAATTAGCAGTGTGAGTAGGTTTATGGTAACCGAAAATTTAAGCGAGCCATTTACATTGAATAAAAGTATATCGAGAAAAGGAAATTTTCCCCTGAATCTTCCATTCTGCTTTAAAATTGATAGTACGTGTGTAAAAGGCTATCATCCTTAGTAAAATGGTGAAACAGAGGGTTAGTTTATACTTGTTAACAGCTTGACTCTTTATTTCTGAGAGTTGATACCACGCAGTATAAAACACACAAGACATGTCTAGTTATAATCGGGCCGCGCGGAGGTCACGGTCAGCTCCCCGGAGAGAGGCGGAGCTGACCTTAGTGCGGTGGTAGCTTAGCACGAACTCTGGGTCAAACGAGGTCAGATATAAAATGTGACCTCCGCCCTCCTGAGCGGGTGGTTCTATTTGGGACATTTGGACCCACGTGGAAAACAGCCACGTGGGTCCACTGGTAATAGAAATAGAATTACCCAACATCCTGTAACAGAAATAGAATTATCCACATCTTATATTGCTCGGCCACCTACTCGCGCCTCGCCCTCGAGGCCCCTTTCAAGGGTGACCTAACTTGGCTGGTCGTCTCGTTCTCGTGCGTTATCCTGGTTCAACTTCGTGGCTGCTCGTCCATGTTGTCCTCATCTCCTGGTCCCGGGTGAAATCTGCTCGTCCTCGAATATCCACACGTACACGAAAGTCTCGCACAGGTCCTCCTTGACTTCAGATTCGTCTAGACCTCCTCGTAGACCTGGCCCAGGCCTAACTCGGCGGCGTCCTCGTCCACACGTCCTCACAGATCTCGTCCAGGTCCTTCTCGCGTCCACACGTCCTCGTAATCTTCGCCCCGGATCTACGGGCGTCGGGGCAGGGGCGGCATCTCAGGGCCGGCTGATACCTGCGCTACGAGCTCCTGGATTTGACCGGATCTGCAGGCGCCCCACCAGGCGTCAGCATTCGGGCGACTGATACCTGGGGCAAAGGTGCTGGTTCGCTGGATTTACGGGGAGTCTGGCAGGCAACCCCCGTCCACTACACTGGGACGGTTTAAAAACCCTTCTCTGACGAAAATCCTGGTCCGTGGGCCTATGGCGACTTCGATGACTTTCCTTCTCACAGCATCCTAAGGGTCCTCCTGGGTTGCCGTATCGGTCCGACTGCAATAAAAGTCGGGGAGCAAGATCATACACGTAAGGGCCAGAGTAAAAGAAAAAAAAGGCAACAGAGAAGATGGGGTGGTAATTACCACTAGCCGGTTATTCATAACAATTTACGGTTTTTAATGTTGGTTTTTAACTTTTTTTCGTCTTTTTTTTCATTTTTTGTTTTATTTTTACAAAGGTAAAGAAGAAAATAGAAGAGGGAGTGTCAGTAGCGGTCCGCATAGACCTATTGAACTACCCAAACCCTCTCTGATAGATATGAGAGTAGATAAGGGAAGACATCGGCGATCCGCGAAGATCTATTTGAACCATAGTCGTCACACAGATAAGAAATAGATGTACTTGTACACAGACAGCGACAGACAAAATTGCGGGCTAAAGAGATAAATCTTTTCGCCGGCACTAAGACAATGAAAAAAGGGCAGTGTCTTTTATCCTGTGTGTGTGAGTGAGCTGAATGTGGGGTGTGTATGGTGTGTGAGTGACAGCTATCGTTAATGAGAGGGAAGCGAGAGTGACCTCACACAGAGAATGAATCACAAACACGAATATTAGCGTTCACTATAATAAAACGAAGTAAATTAGCAATGCTAGCTATTTAAGATTATTTCAACTACCACATTGAATTCAACATATAATGATATGCGACAGAATGTACGCATGAATGAATGGTGACATGAAAAAAATATTCGCCAATTTTTTTTTTTATCAAGCAAATCTTCTCGGGGTCAGAAATCTGAACTGCCGAGGTACATGTCTAGCTTTGCACGTCAGACTTCAATAAAACTCAATAACGGGGGGATCCTATACCCCAAAAAGCCGTATATGACTGAAGCGATCGAGCCAGGAATATAATATCCTGCTCTCTTCTGCGTATCTGCAATGGGCGCTCGCAAAATTCCCGGGAAAGGGTATATAAATTTTCACGAATCACACAAACGCTTGGGGGGTACCCAAAACATGCAAGCGACTCAAAGGTGAGAAAAAATGTGATTAATAAGAGAATAAGATTCTAGCTTAAACCTAGTCCTACATTATTAACGGACGTAACCGGGGTAAGGGGAAAGGGGGAAGAAGAATAATTTACTTAAAACCAGCCAATTATTTTTACGCACCCGGCAACGGGCAACCCACTTTATAGGGAGTCCAACGAACAAAAAACAATTTTATCCGCGTAGCGCGATCAACGTTCGCCAAAACAAAAAGGGCAATTTGGGCCAATCCTGTGCCCCCGTAGAAAAGGGGGAAGGATCCAGGGGGTTTAAAAAAATAATGAAATGGTTTCTGTTGTTACCCGAAGCGTTATTTGGCAATGAACAATATAAATTCTTAAAAGAGGGAAATTTATTCTTACCCCAACAAAGACCCCAAGAACAATGATCGGCAGGTCGCGAGGGGGGAAGAATATGGGGAAATGGATTTGTTATAAACACTTTAACCCAAAAAAAAACAAAAAACCTAAAAAGGGGAGAAAAAAATTTAAGAAACCAAACGATATTCGGGGTTTTTTGTCCTTTCCATGCCGAAGCGGTCGAGGGATGGGGGTGTTTGTCCTGTTTGCACCAAAAACAAACCCCCCACAAAACGGCTACCATTTATGGGGAAAGGGGGAAAAAATGAAAGGGGGAAAACGTACCTACGGGGGTTTTTTTCTTAAAAAGGGGCAAGGCCCGGGGCGAGCCCCGGATTTTTTCGGGGGGGGGGTTCTTGCCACGGATGCACGGCCCCCCTCCCGTAAAGGGAAGGGGACCTAGTGTGCTTTCACGGACGTCAAAACACAGTAAAAAGGGGGAAAACCACGCTCGCTGACGGGGGTTTTAAAGGGCAGGCCCGTGGAAACGCCACGGTCCACTGCAAGAAAGGGAGATACCACCCTGTAACGGTATTATCCCCAAGGCGAGGTTTTGTTTACTTGGAAAAAAAGTTCGAAATATAAGGGGACTGGCAACAAAAGGGGAAAAATCATTTACAAAAAAATGAAACCAATCTGTACGGGAAAAAAAGGGAATCGAAAAAAGGAAGGGATTCCAAAAAAATTCCAAAAACCAAAACTTGTAAAAGGTTTTTTTTTTTTTTTTTTTTTTTTTTTGGCGTTGTGTCACCCTTAAGGATCTTTTTTAGCGTTGTGTCCTCCTAAGGATCTTTTCCTACGTTGTGTCACCCCTAAGGATCTTTTTCGGCATTGTGTCTCCCTTAAGGATTTTTTTTTTCATTGTGTCACCCCTGAGGATCTTTTTCTATGTTGTGTCACCCTTAATGATCTTTTTCAGCGTTGTGTCACCTCAAAGGATCTTTTTTCGGGGTTGTGTCACCCTTAAGGAATGTCGCTGCGGCTTCGCCCTTTTTGTTGGAATTTGTTTACTGAATGATTACTGCAATGGATTCTGGAGAAAAAGAATTCTTGTCGCTTTTTCTTTTATTCTCCATTACTGATGAAATACAATTTCTGCATGTTCATCCATATCTTCCTTGTCCGTACTTATGCGTAAAACTGTAAACAAAACACAGTGAAACGTAAGAACTGTGGCCACGTGGTCATACACACTATTAAACTAGTAATAATTCACACACCTAACTCAATTGAAGCACATCTTTGAATGCTAACAAACTTATAAAACATATCATTATCACAATAGGATAAATAAACTATACAAAAAATGTAATTTACCTCCTAACCCCGACAATAGGTCCTGATGCTGTTAGGCGACCACAGCTGCCGTTGAAGTAAACAACCGAGTTCCAATACCCGTCTATCTATTCAAATTTGAAACATAATCTTTCGAAACATTTTCATTCACCCTTTCTTTCTTAATTGGGCTGCTACACTTACAAGGATCTTTTTCGGCGTCGTGCTACCCCTAAGAATCCTTTTCGTCGTTGTGACACTCTTAAGGATCTGTGTTGTTACCCCTAAGGATCTTTTTCAGCGTTGTGTCACCCTTAAGGATTTTTTTTTTTTTTTTTTTTTGGGTGGG
Organism: Penaeus monodon; assembly: GCF_015228065.2. Lineage (NCBI taxonomy): Eukaryota > Metazoa > Arthropoda > Malacostraca > Decapoda > Penaeidae > Penaeus > Penaeus monodon. The sequence continues at coordinate 15,418,513 of NC_051423.1, read as the reverse complement.
GGGCATTGTGTCACCTCTAAGGATCTTTTTCAGCATTGTGTCACCCCTAAGGATCTTTTGGGGGCACTGTGTCACCCCTAAGGATCTTTTTCGTCGTTGGGTCAACCCTAAGGATTTTTTCAGCACTGTGTCACTCTTCAGGATCTTTTTCGGCATTGTGTCACCCCTAAGGATCTTTTTCGTCGTTGTGTCACCCCTAAGGATCCTTTTCGTCATTGTGTCACCCCTAAGGGTCTTTTTCAGCACTGTGTCACCCTTAAGGATCTTTTTCGGCGTTGTGTCCCCCCCTAAGGATTTTTTTCGGCGTTGCATTACCACTTAGGATCTTTTTCGGCATTTTGTCACCTCAAAGGATCTTTTTTGGTGTTGTGTCAACCATAAGGATCTTTTCCGTCATTGTGTCACCCTATGGATATTTTTCAGCACTGTGTCACCCTTAAGGATCTTTTTTGGCATTGTGTCACCCCTAAGGATCTTTTTCAGTACTGTGTCACCCTTAAGGATATTTTTCGCGTTGTGTCACCCCTAAGGATCTTTTTCGGCGTTCCGTTACTACTTAGGATCTTTTCCGGCATTTTTCACCTTAAAGGATCTTTTTTGGTGTTGTGTCAACCATAAGGATCTTTTCCGGCGTTGTGTCACGCTAAGGAATTTTTTCTGCATTGTCACACTGAGGATCTTTTTCGGCATTGTGTCACCCCCAAGGAAATTTTTCTGCATTGTCACCCCTGAGGAACTTTTTCGGCGTTGTAACACCCATACTGATCTTTTTTGGCGATATATCACCCCTAAAGATTTTTTTTCGGCGATGTGTCACCCTGAGGATCTTTTCCACGTCGTGTCATGTTAAGAATCTTACTTGGCAGTGTGTCACCCCTAAGGATCTTTTTCCACACCGTTAAGGATCTTTTTCCACGTTTTTTTTTTTGTTTTTTTTACCCCTAAGGATCTTTTTAGGCATTGTGTCACCCCTAAGGATCTTTTTCGCCGTTTTGTACTCTTAAGGATCTTTTTCGGCGTTGTGTCACCTCTAAGGATTTTTTATCGCGGTTGTCTCACCTATAAGGATTTTTTTCGGCGTTGTTTCACCCCTAAGGATCTTTTACCCCGTTGTCACCCCGAGGCTCTTCTCCTCTGAGTACTATTTCCCTTATTCCGTAGGTTTTCTCTTGTTATTCTATCCTATCTCTACACCGGTCATTGTAAAAATATCTTTCCGTGATTTTTTTTCCCATAACATACATAAAAACATGTGATTATATAATCATACACAAAGAAAAAAAAAATAGAGACATTGGCACCAACAACTTTATTGTGATATTATTATAATTCAAGGTATTTTGAATTATAACAAACAACTATAATCCTGACATATAGCACATATGTGTGTGTGTGTGTGTGTGTGTGTGTGTGTGTGTGTGTGTGTGTGTGTGTGTGTGTGTGTGACACTTTATACAACGATGTGCAAAAAGCCACACCACAAACTGCAACAGAGAATATGAGAGGAATGTCAGTTGAAGATTGGACAACCCAGTCTGTAAGCACTGCAGAGGTCGCAGCCTAAATTGTAGTTTACTGAGGATCTCTGCACATACCAGCGAGTTGCCAGCGAAGGCCCTGGATGGGAGGAGTGAAGTATGCTGCGGGCTCGCTCTGCTTTCACACTTCACAGAATGCAGTGGACTCAGATGACAAGATTTGGGCTGTTGTTCCCCAGAGGCCGCTGCTTTCTGAAGCAATTCCGTAGGCTGGCAAGAGTCAACGGATTCCAAGCTTGTTGTTAATGAGATGTGAGACAGATTGTGTTGATATGTATTATGCTAAAAACATATATTTTCAAAGTGCATACAAACACACATTATACGCGCCCCCCCCCCCATATATATATATATATATATATATATATATAGATATATATAGATAATATATATATATAATATATATAATATATATATGTATATATATATATAATATATTTATTTATATATATATATATATATATATATATATATATATATATATATATATATATATGATATGCTATATATATATATATATATATATATATTATATATATATAATATATATATATTGTTACGCCGGCCGCCTCGTCTCTCTGCACCACACAAAGGGAGGCTAGGCAGACGGCGTGCTATCCACAGGGTCGTGAACACTGAACAGCTCCAAGAGGCACCGAGCACCACAGCGTCCCAGAACACCACGAGGGGAAACGCCAAGTGGCGAGGCAGGGCACGAAATAAACACAAAACGACAGTCTTTCCTTTATTTACACAAGTTATTTACCCGTACACTTTTCTATTGGCACAATACAGGGGGAAACCAGCATGTCACACTGCACGATACAGCTTATAACAGGGCAACACAAAAGCATATCAGGTCACAAGGGCACACACGAGGTCTTCACAGGAGCAGCACCCAACTCTGTCTCTCCCTTGGCTTGTTCCTCCGCTCCTCCGCTCACAGCCAGTTGCTTCATGCCCGGGACCCTTCATGTTAACACATGCCCAGGTCATCCTTTTCATGTTAACACATGTTTTGCACAGAAACAAAGACCCACTGGCGTAGCAATATATATATATATATATATATATATATATATATATATATATATATGTATATATATATATATATATATATATTATAATATATATATATATATATAATATATATATATATTATATCATATGATATATATATATATCATATATATATATATATATATTATATATATATATATTATAATATATATATGATATTATATCCAGCTTATATGAGAAGTTATGCTTTCAACAGGTATGGTAGATTTCAAGGTATGGATTTTTTTCCCGAAAGTCTCTCCACACTATTTCGTCACCAAGTCTAATT
>NC_051423.1:15397687-15415527 GCF_015228065.2 Penaeus monodon | reverse complement strand
ACCCCCCTTGGGAAACTTAATTTAAAAGTTTTTTTAAATTAAAAACTTTTGTTCATGTATATTTAAATTAAGTAACGAATTAAGCTCATAAGATACGCAAATAAAAATCAATTGCATGTCATTTGCTTGCTTGCACCGTCCAAACTCAGTGAACTTTAGCCCGATACTCTAATTGAGATTTTCATAGGAAAACAAAGCTCCGTGGATTATCTTATAAAACAAATGTTATGAAATAGCTTAAATATCCTCAAAGAAGTTGCTTTGGTATAATTGCAATGGTGTTCGTAATCATGTATTTGTAACTTCGTTTATGAATTCATTGATGGAAGTAGTTAGACATTCGGGCGTAGATTACCTATCATCAGTGTTGAAGGTATCATTACTATTGTTATTTTGTAATGATTGTTATTGTTTTTATTATTATTCATAATATCTTTATAATTATTGTTATCATCCTCATCATTAGTAATAGTATTATTAGTTATTATCACTATTATTACCATTACCATTATTTTTTTATTATTGTAGTGTACGGCTGCGCACTCGCCGACTCTAAGGTCGATCTCGCCTGGACTGACATCGTCCTCGGGTGCCGAATGGTTGAGGCCTTGTCTTTACCATGCCACATGCCTGCCTTCTCTACCACGGAACAAAGGACGTGGGGAACTCTGCAATGCTGCCATTGACTTGGATGAGACGATCCGGGCTCCGCTTCCACCAACGAGGCGGGCAGTGTTAAGAAATAATGTGAACATGGTTATAAAAATAACCAACGAACGTATTCTAAACCAAGTCTCGTTACTTGCATGGTGTTGAAGTCTCCGAGAAAAATAAAAGATTTATTTATTTCCCAAGTCCCATACCGTAGATATTTACATCCCGAAATGTATAGTTTTCGCGTAAATTGTACATTACCAGTTTCCCTAGCTATCCTTTCCTTCCAAAGTGTCACAATAGCCCCTGAAGGGAGTAATGGTCGTTTGATAGTGTTTCTTCTCTCCCTCTCTTTTCACGGTTGTTTGGGTCTTTGGCTTGTTTGGACTGCCGGACTATCGGGTTGGTAGTCCAACTCTTATTTTGCATATTTTCTTCTTTTCGCGCCATGCCTGGGGCATGGCCTGAGGGTCTTTTTCGGGTATAAATACCCCTAGTTTTGTGAGGGGAAGACAGTTCGGTCCTGACTTCTGTGTGTACTGTGGTCCCGTTCTAAGTGTTTTCGTGTGCTCGCTTTGGATGTACTTCTTTGGATTTACCTCGCTTCGCGCCAGGACTTGCCGAGTTTCCCTTCGCAAAGCTAAGTATTTAGTGGTTGTGTGTAGGAGACACCTGGTCTCTTTTGGACTTTGGCGTGTGGCACGCTACATCATCATCTGTGGAGTGCACTCTTTCTCTGTCCCAAAGCAGCACTTTGTGAACTCAAGGTGTTAAGAGTACAAAAGGACCACGTCACATAGAAGGAACACTGCTTGAGGATCCGTACCTCCAGTGTGTCATTCAGTGTTTTGAAACTAAGTCAATTCTTAGTTTCCTTCCCTCAGCTCGAGGATCCGTACCTCCTGGGAGGAAGGCTTATTTCATTAAGTCTCGCCCATAATAATTTCAGGGCCATTTTACATTTTACTTTCTTTTACTTTGTCTCGATTTTGTTGTCTTGATACCTGTCCGACCTTGTGGGTGTCAGGCAGTCTGTGATCTTGTGGTCCCCTTTGGCGTTATTTTCTTCTATTTTGGCCTTCGACTTTAAATATGTTTTCTTACATGATATTTCTAAATATTTATTTTATCGTTTACACAAGTGTTTTTATGCAGTTTATCAGCACTAGTTTTTTTTTTTTTTTTTCACAGTTAATCTCCATTTTGGGTTGGAAATTAACTTGTTCATATTAGGGATTGATATGTGTTCGTGCTACACTCTGATTAAAAATACTTAAGGAGTTGGGACGCCAACTTAGGAGTGAAATTGCCTTGGTAAGTCATCTTTGAGTATATCTGGTGTGGCTTTCACGTGCATCACCCCCGCTGTGATCAAATTGGTGATGTACGCATCTATAAACATTTCCCATGACTGAATTCCTGTAGACCTCCCTAATGAGTGCGATTTGCTCAATAAATAAATATCATACTATCGTAGAGCTTTCACTCGGTCCCAGCCAAATGAACAAATGATATTTACGACATCTTAAGTTCTGGTTCAGACTAAGGCTGAATGCTTGAAACTTTCTTGGGCTCGGGTCTCCTTAACAGCACATTGCTGGTTACTCTATCTCGCAACCCCTGAAAGGCTGTAAGAAGGCTAGATGAATCGGAGTATATTAAGCTGATACTCTAGAACAGACCATAACTTTGCTATACCTGGGTTCCCACTTCCAGCAGGTGGATGCTCAAAAATGAAGGGAAGAGGAAGAATTTACGATCTTGCATTTTTCTTCCAAACACGTCCACGCAGACGCTCGGCCTACGCTATCTCCCTTTTCACAATTACACACTTACACATCCAACATTCAGCACATACATCCTGTACTTTCCTTCCACCCTTCTTTCATACAACATTCACACCCCCATACACAACACACACGGTTCCCGAACCTACTAATCGGGTGGTGGCAGCGTGCCGTAGGCCTGGAATCTTACATCTGTTCACTGCAGACAAATCTTTTCCCAAATAAAATCTATATTCTCGGTGGAGCCCGAACTCAACCAGACACATTGAAGTCTACTGGGTCTACGCCCCGCTACAATTATCATTATCATTTTTTATGAGCGTCATCAATGTTTGTAATAACATCACCATGGTCATTATCGTCATTACTGCCATTGCAGTTATTGTTAATGTTGTTATAACCACAATGCAACAATAGTAATGATAATTAGAGAAATAACGAAATATGATGTGGATAGTAATAGTAATGACAATGACAATAAAAGTAGTAATCGCTTCAGTTATTATTGTGGTCCACTTACAGTAGTGATGATGATGATAATTATTAAAATTATTATTATTATTATTATTATTATTATTATTATTATTGTTATTATTGTTATTGTCATTATTGTTATTATTGTTATTATTATTATTATTGTTGTTGTTGTTATTATTATTATTACAACTCCTACTCCTACTCCTACTCACACTACTACTATTACTTATGTTATAATTATTTCTACGATAAATATTACTAACATTATTATTATTATAACAATTATGATCACTATAATTATTGCTATTATTCTCACGATTTTCCGTTTCACTTACCTCTTTCCTCAAATTATTATTATATCGAGTTTGCTAACCTGTGTAATCCTCACTATACATCCGTTGTTTATAGGAAACTTAACTGTTACCTTCACCCTATTCATACCGATTACTTCCATTTACCCGTATGTTTGCTTTTTATTTATAGTATTGCAGAATATAACCACAGTAATATCTGGAAGCTGGCTTGTAATATAAGAGGAAATATAGAAATAGGAGCGCCATATTGTATATTGTGGAAGTGATGTATTGGCTTCGGATATTACACTCAGAGCTATAGATATACATTTTCCTACGGCAGATCAAAGTCGTTCGTTCAGATAATTCATGGAGATACATGTTATCATTATTTGCTGTATGATGATAGGAATGAGGACAATGGAAATTAATTATTTGATTATGATAATAACATTAGTTTTATTGCTAGATTATGATGAAGATAATCATAATAATGATTACACAATAAGAATAAGAATAATTGCAATGTTAAAAGATAATGATAATTATAGTAGTAGTAGTAGTAATATTAGTCGTAGCAGTAGTAGTAATAATGAGAATGATTATTTTTATCATCGCTACTACTGGTATTGTTGAATTTACAATCATAGTGTTAGTGACAACAAAATGATAACGATAACGATAATAATAGTAACAATAACAACAGCAAACGAATTACTATGATAATAATAATAATGCCCTTAATGCCAGTGTGACTGGTAATTATCGTAAAACTGCTGCTGACAATAATAATAATAATAATATATATATATATATATATATATATATATATATATATATATATATATATATATATATATATATAACGATAAGAAAGACATTAATTCTACTTCTAATAATAACGAAAATGATTAATAACGCTAAACCAAATCCTCTGTAATTGTAATCATTTAATGACAATTGTTTAAACTTTTAGGAGGTAAAATCTGTCCGTTTGTAGTGTTTTCCCCTGTATCCCTGGGGAAGTAATAATAAAAAGATAAAAACGATAATCTGTAATAAGTAACAAGACAATGTGATAACAGAATAATATAACACAAAAAAACAAAAATAATAGTAATTTAATTTTTAAAAAACAGCAACAACAATAATAATGGTGAACAAAACACTAAGAGTAATGAGAAAAAGGAAAATAAAACAATAATTATATATTAAAAGACAATAAATACAATAGAGATTTGCGAAGTTCTAATTTCGCCGGGCCTTCCGTTTGGCCCGGCCTGTGTAGCTTTTATGACTGCTTTTTTTCTCTGAACTCGGTGGCAATCCCACCCCCACGAGGGTTTGCCACGGGTTCTGCCGATGGTGATAAGCATACCGCATAATCTCTTTATCAGCACTACGCCTGATATATAGAACTGCTGCGTTGGTTTTGCGAAGTTCTGGTTTCCCCCCCGGGGCCCTTTCACTTAGGCCCCGCTTTCACTTTTATGGCTGTCCATTGTTTTTCTGACCCGGGTTTACCGTGGCGTGGGATTCCCAGCAGGCGCTCCGTAGCCGTGGTGTAAGCATCTCGCTAATCTCTTTACCAGCCAGGGCTGGTTCTGGGGTTTTTGTCTTGGGAATTGGTGTGCCGCAATTCTCTAAGTAAGTAAAAGTGTGGGTTCGGCTCGCCGAAATGCATGCAACATTCTTCACTTTCTATTTTTGTTGACTGCCTGTCAGGGGAACCTAGGCGCTTCGTGCAGAATGACTTGGGTACCTCTGTTGTTTTTTTCGAGAGGCCAAGGTTTCATAGCCTGGGGCTTGGCCCAGCTGGCCGGGGGGAATGTTCGTTCCTCCTGGAACGGCGGGAGAAGGATTTTGGCCGTCACCTCCCTTCCCCTTAAGAATTTCGGCTTGATTAATCTGGGATTGGGGGTACCCTCCCGATTTGGCTAATTGTCGAAAGTCATGCCTCTGACCCCTATGTGGCGGGGAAACCCATTTATATAATCTTTACCCGGGGCAAGAATCCTCGGGCCCAGTGTGAGGATGGGTAGTCAGGAGGTGATGTTGTCGGGGGGTGGCGTGTGAAGACAGTCGAGGGCTCCTTTGGAGTCTGTGGTATGCCCAGGCCCTTCCCCTCAAACGATGGATCGTGCTCCCATGATAGAACTGCCTCTGCCTGTAGCGAGGGGGCGTTGTCTGTTACCCCATGGAATTGGGGCCCCTTTGTGCGAAGCCGGGCGCCGCAGTGTGGGTCAAGGGATCGACGACCCACCGTGTAATTGTTTTTTCCCCCGGAGGGGATGGTTTGCATGACCCTGGGGTTCTGCCTTTGGGTAGGGACAACTTCATTTTTTTTGCTTGCCAGCTCATGCCGAGAACTCTATCGAGGTTTGTCCCCACGGCGGGCTTCGACAAAGGGGGAGGAATCTGCCTTGGCCATAGCGGTTTTTTGAGCTGAGGGCGTATTAGTACCCGGGCTGTGTGAGACAGCCAGGGTTTGCAAAAGTTCTTATTTTGTTCTGGCGTTGACTTTTATGCTTGGGCTTGGTTTTCCGGGGGAGCCGGGATGACCTTAATAAGAATTGTCTCCCGTTAGATCAATTCTGGGCCCAAAGGGGAGAAGGTTTGTTTCCATAGGGGGTTTGGGGACCTTCGCCCCTTGGAGCACCCAAAATGCCCCCTGGCGGCTTTTTTTTGGCGTCTCTCGGTCTTTGTTTTTTTAATCCAATCGAGCGAGGGGGCATATTTAAAAGGGGCCTGACGCATGTACAAGAATTTTCTTAGTACTCTATTCGGCCCCTATGCGTCTTCCACTCTTGCTCCAACAGACGTCTGCCTTTGTTCGGTCCAAAGCGGGTGGTGGATTTCCTTGGGGAAAGGAGAGGGCCCGGGGTCTACCCTTTCCCCCGGGTAGGGTAGTCCTGACCACCCCAAGCCTTCCCTGGATTTTCAGATTTGTCCCTTGAATCTCGCTCAGACCCCATGGTTTTTGGTTTTGGCTGCAGAGATCATTAGTCCTGCCGCAACACTCCCGGATACCAAGTCCAGACAACGCTGGGCTTTTTTTAGGCAGTGTGGCCAGGGGGATGATGCGGATGTCGCAAGGAAAATTTTGCGCCCTGGGGGGTTTATGTTTAGGTACAGGGCATTAATGGTTAAAAAAAGGGTGGACTGAGAAAACCCCCCCCTGTGGGGTTTTCCCTTTTCTAGTGGCAGTGCTGTGATAGGGGCCTTGGGGAAATTTTTCTCTGGGTTCTATTTGGGAAATAGTACCCATCCAACCAAGAGCTTTCCTCTGATTCCTTTTGGTAGGCTCCTGAAAAGGCAAAGGACTTTCCAATTCGAAAGGCCCCCTTTCCCGGCAAGGGAAAATTACCCCAGATGGCCTATTTATGTGCCAAGAGCGTGGCTATGCTGTGCCTTGCTCAGCCCCGGGGAACCGTGGAGAGGTTTTGTGGGGGGGCCCCTTTTCATCGGAAACCGGGTTTGTACCATCTCTCGGCAGTCTTGGGGCCCGACCTGAGGAAGAGATGGGGCGGTACTTCCCGGTCCTTTTGGTTTAGGGTGGGGAAATATGGGACCTCTTCGCTCTGGGGGAAAAGTGGCAGTTTCCAGGGGCTTGTTTAGAGTTTCAGGAATGCAAAATCACCCACCAGTCCCGGCGGGGGATATGGGGGTTGAATCCCGTCAGCGCCCCCGGGGTGTGGCAATGGGTTTTTATGCATCTCTTAGTTCCTCAGAGAAAAAATAAGTCTGAGTTATGGGGTTCGGTGCCCTTTCTTGATGTGAGCAATCTTTGGGTAGCGTTTTTGTCTTGCCCTCAGTTCGGTGGGAGGGTGTCCCCACTCGTTCTCGTAAGAACTCTTTGGCCCGTCTGTGGCCCCTTTACTGGGGGTCGTGGGCTGCATCCGGGCTGAGCGGGTGGTGGCTCGCTTGACCCGTTTTTCCTATCTTGAGAGGGTTGGGATGGTGATTGAAGGACCACACCCTTCCAGCCACTTTTCCGCCCCACTCGTGGCAGTTTCCTTTGGGTCCTGGCAGCCTCCCTTAGGAGGGGTAGGGTTGTCGGGGGGTTTTTGCCTTCGGGAAAAGTTTTCGGACATATTTTCCCGTGGTTGACCTCCCTAAACTCGTCATTGAATACCAGGCGTCTTGTGACTCTGACCCGGCCGAGTTTTTTGGGTAGGTCAGTGAGGGTGCCCATCAATGCATTTACAAGTTGGCTTGTAGCACTTCCACATTTTTGCTTTGTGGGGTTTTTGTTTTCAGACAGCGAGCCCCGGCGTTCTGGAAAGCCTGCCAGTTGGGTTGTCTGTTTCCCTCTTGGGTTCGGGTGGGATTTCGGTGGGCCACATCCTGAGGGGTTTTATAGTGCCATAAAGGCATAGGACGGTTCATCGACACGCCACCTCCTCTCCCCCAGAGTCGCAGTGGCCCGGGTGAGGTCTAGGACCCCCCTCTCACATTTTCTTGGCCCCCGGGTGTTGGGAGAGCGATTCGGGGGGAAAGTCTCAAGCACGTTGGCTATGTCGGCCAGCCGCTCCGGTGCCCTGCAGGGACCGGGTGGGGGGGGTGCATTTAACTCCCCTATGTCCTCGGCGTTGCTGCGGGGGCACATACCTGGCGGGTGTCTAAAATCTACAGGTGGCCCGTGTACACTTGTACAATTTTTGGGGGCCCCCGGTAGTTAATCTCGCGGCAAGAAATTAACATCTCCACAGGGGGTGCATCCTATTTCGGAGCAGGGGAAATTTTTCTTTGACCCGGGTCATAGGCCTCTTTTTTCCATCGGAAATGGCCCGGCCCTAGCGTGATACCCGGAAAGCGCAGCTTTCCCTGATAATGTCTCAAGGGGCATTGCGAGACAATGCTCCTTTATCGCACTATCGTGGAGGATGGCACCCTTGGGAGGCCCCGATGTTTTCCCCTGCAGAATATTAGTTGGTGCCATGATGTTTAAAATTTATAGTTACATCGAGACATCGTCGTATTCGGGTTGACAATCGGATCTGGGCAAACCCCTTGGGAATCCTCACTGCTTGAGGGTCTCCTTTGGGTGTCGGCTATCCTGGATCCACTGGGGGGTAGAGCCTTTGGTAGCTCGACTTTTCGTGTTTGGGTTTTTCTCTGGCCAGGGTTTTTTTGCATTGGTGGCCTTTCTGGGGCAGGGTCAGCTTTTTGATTTGGGTTTGGGCCCCTGAACAGCCCGGGTTTGCTGCCTGGGGGAAACCTGGTAGGGCCCGCCGTGAGGGGTGCCCGGGTTGGAGTGGGGAGGGGGGTCTCGACCCGGGGTGGGGGAGGTTGGGGTGATTTGGCCCTCTCCATCTTTCCTTCCCCTTTTTGCTTTGACAGCGTTTGAATGCCCCGGCGAGTCACGCCTTATCCCCTTTCCGGTCTGGACAAGGATACTGCCACTGGTGACTCAGCAGAGACAATCGACTGTCCCCCGCGAAGAACATGTCTTTTGGCTGGGGAGGACCCTGTGGTGCTGTTGGGGCCTTTCCCTTTTTGGGTTTCTCTGCACTTTTTTAATGGGGGAACTCCTGTTTGTCGGAGATCTCCGGGGCTGGGGGGGGATTCCTTCCTTTAGGGGCGGGGAAACCTTTTTCGCTTTTGTTTCCCCCCAACTTTGGTGTGGGGGGAGAACAAAAATCTGGTCCTTCTTTGCAAACCCCTTTTTCCGATTATAAAAATTAAACAATTCATAATAAATCATGACGATAATTAAAGTTAATATGGGCTGTATTTGGAAAAAAAGCTAGTTCGTGTCACGGGGAACTGGGACTCGCCTTCAAATTTAGATTTTTTTCTTAATTAACAAATGACGGGGTTTAGCGTGATGTCTTGAAAATTAATGATAAAATTCTGCGCTGGGGGAAATTTCAATTATTTTGTGATAGATTGTTAATAGAGATTCATATTTAGGGTTGGTTTACCCCGCTGGGAAATAGGAAAAATGTAATTGATTTGCTTTTCCTTTGAATTTTTTGGGTTGGTTTTTATATTTGTTCTGTACATATATGTATATGTGTTTTATATATATATATATATATATTATATATATATATATATATATATTAGTGTAGGGGTGCGCACTCGCCGACCTAAGGTCGTCTGCCGGACTGACATCGTCCCGGGCGCCGATTTTTTAGGGCCGGGTCTTTCCCTCCCACATGCCTCCCTTCTTACCACGGAAAAAAAGGACGGGGGGAACTTGCGATGCTCCCCTTTGATTTGGGGAAACCCCGGGGGCTCCGCTTCCCCCAAACGAGGGGGTCAGTTTTAAGAAATAATATAAATGGTATAAAAAAAACCAAACAAAACGTTTTTTAAACCCGGGGTCTTTATTTGGGATGGTTTTGAAGTCCCCGAGAAAAATAAAAATTTTTATTTATTTCCCAAGTCCATCCCGTAATATTCCCCCAAAATGTACATTTTTTCGCGAAATTGTACTTACTTTTTTAGATCCTTTTCCCTTTCCAAAGTGCACAAAACCCTAAAGGGGAGAAGGGTCTTTTTGATAGGTTTTTTCTCCCCCTCTCTTTTCCGGTGTTTGGGTCGTTGGCTTGTTGGACTCCCGGACATCGGGTTGGTAGCCCAAACCCTTTTTTTGCTATTTTTTTTCGCGCCATGCCGGGGGCAGGCCCGGGGTCTTTTTCGGGAAAAAATCCCCCAGTTTTGGAGGGGAAACATTTGGGGCCTGACTCCTTGGTACTGTGGCCCGTTCTCAGTGTTTTCGTGTGCTCGTTTTGGTTTAATTTTTGTGGTTTACCTCGTTCGCGCCGGGTTTTCCCGAGTTGTCCCCGCAAGCAAGTATTTATGGTTGTGTGTGGAGACACCGGTCTCTTTGGACTTTGGCGTGTGCACGCTAATCATCTGGGGGGTGCACTTTTCTCTCCCCCAAAGGCACTTGTGCCCCAAAAGGGTCAGAAAAAAAAAAGGCCATTTCACACAAAAGGAACATTTCTTGAGGATCCGTACCCCCCTGTGCCATTCCATGATTTTAAACTAGTCAAATTTAGTTCCTCCCTAAAACTCGGGATCCGTACCCCCGGGGGAAAGGTTTTATTTCGAAAGTCCCCCCAAAAATTTTTCAGGGCCATTTTTACTTTCCTTTTTATTTTATCCTTTGTCTAGTCCCTGCCCGCCCTTTGTGGTGCGGGCACTGTGTCTTGGGCCCCCTTTGGGGCGTTTTTTTCTTTTATTTGGCCTTCAACGCTAAATTGTTTCTTACATGATATTTTTAAAAATTTTTGTTTTTTTAACAAGTTTTTTTAAGCAATTTTTAACCCATAGTTTGTTTTGCTTTTTTTTACAGTTTAAACCCATTTTGGGGTTTTGGGAAAATTTAAATTTATATTGGGGTTGACATATGTTGTGCTAACACTTTGATAGAAAATTTTTGGAGTTGGGGCGCCAATTAGGAGTGAAAATTTCGTTGGGAAACTTTTGAGTATATTGGGGGGCTTTTTCACTCCACCCCCGTGGATCAAATTTGGGGATGTTCGCATTATGAAATTTTTCCCTGCTGAATTTCCCGTAGACCCCCCAATGAGTGCGATTTTCTCATAAATAAAAATATACTATCGTAGAGTTTCACTCGGTCCCAGTCAAATGAACAAATGATATTTTCTCTTAATTTTGGGTTAGACTAAGGCTGAATGCTTGAAACTTCTGGGGTCGGGTCTCTTAACAGCACATTGCTGGGACTCTATCTCGCAACCCCTGAAAGGGTGTAAGAAGGGTAGATGAATGGGATATCAAGGATACCTAAAAACAGAATAATTTTCTATACCTGGGTTCCCATTTTAGAGGGGGAGCCAAATAAAGGAAGAGGAAAATTTTTTTGATCTGCTTTAGCCATACATCCCTTTAATTTTTTTCCACCCTCTTTCATACAATCAACCCCCTACAAACACACACGGGGCCTGAACCCCTAATCGGGGGGTGCCGTGCCCAGCCCGGAAATTTTTCATCTGTTCTGCGACGAATCTTTTCCCAAATAAAATCTATATTCCCGGTTGGCCCAAACTAACCAACATATTGAAATTTTACTGGGTCTACGCCCGCACAATATACCTATAACACACACACAAAAACACCACCAAACACACACACACCAACATATAATTTTTATTTTTAAAAATATATATAATTTATATATAATATATTAATTATGTGTTGGTTGTATATAAATATATATAATATATATAATAATATATTATTTTTGTTGTTTTTGTGTGTGTGTGTGTGTGTTGTGTGTGTATTTATATAGATATATATATATAATATATATATATAATATATATTTTTTTAATATATATATAAAGAGAAAGGGAAAAAGACAGATTTTAAATAGATAAACAATTGCACACCAAATGACAAGACGAACGAAAATTTAAGGAACATATTTTTTAACCTTAAGCTAAAGGCTGTTTTGTAACATTTCCGAGACCTTAACCTGGTACACTCTGTTACATATTTGCCCTTTACGCGTACATTATTGGAACCTGTTGAAACATCTTTTCATTTTGTATCAAAGTGCATTCCTTCACCTTTTTACGGTTTGATACATTGCGGCCAGCTATCCAAGTTGCAATATTTTTCAGATATATTTCAAGTAGTCTCAGGTTTTATTTATTTACTTATTTGTTTATTTGTTTGTTTTGTTCATTATTTATTTAATTAATTAATTTTATTTATTTATTTATTTATCTACCTATTTTGTAAGGGTGCATAAATGTTTCTCTGTGTTGTAAGCAGTACAGGAAATAGATGTTCATTCTATATGGGTAAAGATTTTAAGTCAATCATGAGGGTCGATGGAACGACATGGTAAGAATTTTCAACGTGTCCGAGTCTTATGACGTGGTATTAACTTCGGTGGGGTGAATGTCTTCAAAATCATTCTGTACCTCTATATAACCTTACAGGTTCAAAAATATCAAAGAAAGTGCTGTATATCTATCAATAAGTCAAGTAAATGTCCGTGATCATTGGAATTATCCAGTTGTCGCGGTGGATACAGTAAGATGCAAAACCTTATTATGCAATTTACACTTTTCATGTGAAGAACAATTTAACAAGGAAAAAAATATTTTGGTTGAATCTGAAAAATACATTTAAACTTTCCACAGTCTTGACAAGCGGAGAGTGGTAAGATAAACAATCCAAGTTGCAGAGTAGTCAGGTACTTTTCCATTTTATTTGAAGCTTCCATAATGTCTTCCTTGTAATTAAAAATCATACCAGCATATTAGGTACTTTAATGGTTTTGTATTGACTTTCTTTGTGTGAAATAGATAAAGATAACTTCTACTTTTTCAGTACTTTGTATGTTAATGCAAACTTCAGTGATATCGTGTTTTGTAGCACTGTGATGCAACTTGAAACAAGGTATCAAAGTGTTAGGGGTTTCAGGATGCTGCAAAAAAGGATTTCAGAAACGCGAACGCAGCGTCCACAGCCTGGCATGTATTTCTACACTTCACCAATAGACGGCGTAGGTTTCGTCTTCTCCAAAATTGAAAGGGAAGAAATAAGGGGGGAGGAGAGGGAAAGCGTAATCGGTTAAGGGTTGTTTTGGTACCATACATTTTGTTCGTTGGTTCTCGTTCTTTCTTTCTCCTACATTGATATTATAATATTGACCATAAAGTGCCTTTTATTTGCCATCCATCCATCGCGTTTTTCGTCCTTTAGTGATGTTGACGTAGACAGAGCTCTCCGAAGCTTTCGTCAAGGAAGGCGTTCAAATTGGTCCTCGGCGTCAATTAAGAGAGGCAGCAGAGGACACGCCTTCCCCGCAGTTTTCTAAAGGACCCTCATATAGGGTCAAGTACAATAGATTTTTCAATTTTATCTAAAACTTTTTGTAGAATTATAGCGACCTTTGTGTAGAATTATAGCGAGAAAATAATAAATCAAGACTTGTGTAATTATAACCATTATGTGGATGTATAAATAGAAACCAATATAAACACTTAAAGTAATATATCACTGTTTGCCGCAAACCAAGAAAAAGTCCAGTTTTTATTTATGTATTTATGTTTCACCATTGCCAAATAAAGAACCGGTCCAAACATGATTTTTATTCCTCGCCATCTATCGTCAAAACAAGGAAATATTTCAAGCCCATGCTGTTTGGAGTTCGTTGTCCTTTGCCAAAAGTGCCGACGGACACAGTTGGTTCACTCGGTTAATGTTGGCATTGGCAGTTTATGTATCAGTAAGTTAGTTTTTTTTCCATATGTTTTCTATATATTTGTAATAATTATGTCAGAGAAAAAATTCTTGAAGAGTTCACCCGTCTATCGATTCATAAACTCGACAATCTTATATAGGCCTATGTCGTCTTTTACTTTACGAGACTGTGGATTTAATTATTGCAAGTTCATGTGAAATATGTTTTTTTCACGGTGTCCATGTCCGTGATGTGTGTTTGCCCATACCAATTATATCCAGTTATAAAAAAGAAACCCATAGGTTCGCTTAAATGTTGATTTTTGGACGACATTTCACGTAACGACATCGACTCCCCTAGAGTTGCTAACAGACTTGCCAACGATCAGACCACTGGTTAAATTTGCCATGGTACCAAGTTGCTAGTGAATATCATTGCTGTCTGTTTGCGATCGTAGCTACCAGCGATTTTACCATCGTAAGTGCTTATTGAATCCGGCCCCGGAGTTATTGAGATAAAGTGTTTACAGTTGAGCATAGTACAATAAATACAATCCCATAAGATTGCTTAGGCTGTAATCGAAAAGATCTTGCGTGTGGCCTCCCAGGCTGCTCTCACCCTAGGGAATCTGAAAAGAGGGTAGTCCCACGGTCTCTCTCTCTCTCTCTCTCTCAAACTTTGCTTCTCTTTTTCTGTCTCCTCGATTTCTCTATTTCTTTCTCTATCCCACTCTCACCCCCCCCCCTTCTCTCTGCCTAATTATCTCACAAAATTTCTCTCTCTCTCTCTCTCTCTCTCTCTCTCTCTCTCTCTCTCTCTCTCTCTCCTCGTATTCTCCATTTCTCTTTCTCCCTCTCCTTCCCCCTCTCAAAGCAGAGGCCCTAAGATTTTACTCGCCGTTCCATCTCACAAGAAGGAATAGCTCTGTCTTTTGTATTGTAAAGATATCTATTCTCATTTATACTTTTTCTGTCATTTGAAGCACTGAATACGTCAATATTTCTACCGCAGGGCTGTCAAACATATCTACTCCAGGGGACCACATTTCATCTTAGTATATAGTATGCGGGCTAGATAATCACGAGCCAGCGCGATGGAACGGTCGGCTTAAAAACGTAGGAGGCTTTTTCATTTATTACAGAAATTTAATATATAGACTCTTGAGAGAAAGAGAACGAGAGCGAGTGATGGAAAAGAGAAGTAAAAAAAGAGAGAGAGAGAGAGAGAGAGAGACAATCGGCCTACCAGCACATTCCTTCATCCTCTCTGTTCTTCACGAATATATCATTATTTTTTTACTTCCTACACTTACGGCAAGGAACTGTAGGCATAAATTATTCTTCCTGAGAGCGGTCGCGGAAAACCAACGTTGCCTCCAATCAGCTTCTCTTTGTTGTCTAAGGTGGAGTCTACGACGGATCCTGAGAAGCGCAAGGAGGGAATTTATATTGCTACGCCAGTGGGTCTTAGTCTCTGTGCGAAACATGTGTTAACATGAAGGGACCTGGGCAAACATGACGCAGCTGGCTGTGAGCGGAGGAGCGGAGGAACAAGCCGTGAGACGCAGTTGGGTGCTGCTCCTGTGAAGACCTCGTGTGTGCCCTTGTGACCTGAGATAAACTGGGGTTACCCTGTTATAAGCTGTATTGTGCTGTGTGACATGCTGGTTTCCCCCCTGTATTGTGCCTATAGAAAAGTGTACGGGTAAATAACTTGTGTAAATAAAGGAAAGACTGTCATTTTGTGTTTACTTCGTGCCCTGCCTCGCCACTTGGCGTTTCCTCTCCTGGTGTTCTGGGACGCTGTGGTGTTCGGTGCCTCTTGGAGCTGTTCAGTGTTCACGACCCTGTATATAACACGCCGTCTGCCTAGCCTGCCTTGTGTTGGTGGCTGAGAGACGAGGCGGCCGGCGTAACAATATATTGCGTCCAGATCTGGGTTTGCTATTATTGCCATTGATGTTCTCTCTCTCTCTCTCTCTCTCTCTCTCTCTCTCTCTCCTCTCTTCTCTCCTTTCTCTCTCTCTCTCTTCTCTCTCTCTGTGTGGTGGTGTGTGTGTGTGTTTCCCTTATTCTCTTTCCCGACCGTGATGTTTTATTTTTTTTATCTTTAATACTATATCTCCTTTATCATGTTTTTTAAATTTTGTTCTTTTCTTTTTTCATTTAAGTTCCTTTGGGGTTTTTCACTTCCCTTCCATATCCCCGATGCATTTTCTTCATTTTATTGATTTTTTTTTCGTTTATTTCCTTTTCCCCCATCTTTCCCTCCCTCTTCCTGGGTTTTAAAAAAAATCAGGTATGAAAGGGAAAGATAAAGAACTTTATGAAACATACATTGAACCAAAAAAAAGTCCAAAAATGGGAAGATGATAGCGGGGAGAAATTTTTTCTATTCTTTTAGATGGATATATTTTGATTACTAAAAGAGGAGAGAGAAATGAGGGGAGAGGAGAATGACAGAGAGAGGTGAGATGATAAAAAGGTGGAATGAGAGAGAAATGAGTCGAGAAAGAGTGAGAGAGCTGAGTGTGTGTGGTGTGTGTGTGTGTGTGTGTGTGGTGTGTGTGTGTGTGTGTGTGTGGTGTGTGTGGGTGTGGAGGAGGAGATAGAGGAGAGTGTGTGTGGTGTGTGTTTTGTGTGTGTGTGTGTGTTTGGGGTGGTGTGGTGTGTTGTGTGTGTGTGTGTGTGTGTTGTGTGCGTGTGCGTGCGTGTGTGTATGTGCGTGTGAGAGAGAGAGAGAGTGTGTGTGTGTGTGTGTGTGTGTATGGCGTGGTACATAAGCACAATTTGTGTAAGCCATCAGACAATAGAACACGTGGCTGGCTGCCATGTGGCTCTAAGTCGATTTAAAGAACCAACGACTCAGCGAGGGCGTAGATGACGTTTTAAAATCTGACCTCGTCTGACCTCTCAGTTCGTGCCCAGCGCTCGACGTGATCAGGTCGTCACCGCCTCTGGTCTCCCCAGGGACGGTTGGCCGGACATGCGACCCTAAGACATCGTTTCGTGTGTTCCTTACTGTGTTATTCTCTTCCGTAATAAAGTGTCAAGTCATAAAAAACTATGACTACTCCTTTAGCCATTGCATTAGGATCCTCCTTACAGTGTGTTGTGTGGTGTGTGGTGTGGTGTGTGTGTGTGTGTGTTTGTGCTGGTGTGTGTGTGGTGTGTGTGTGGTGTGGGGTGTGTGTGTGGTGTGTGAGAGAGAGAGAGGGAGAGAGAAAGAGAGAGAGAAAGTATGTGTGTGTGAGAGAGGGGAAAGAGAGAGGGGTATGGTGAGAGTGAGACAGAGAGAGAAAGTGTGGTGTGTGAGAGGAGAGACGAATCAAGGCGTCCCAAGCTTACAACCTTCCATAGCCAAACAAAGGGAAATCGAAAAGTAAGTGGGAATTGTATACATCTATAACTCTTGTCTCGTGCCTGTTGCAGAGGTACCGCAGGGTGAATAAACACATTTATACTGTTAGCTTATGACGGCAAACAAATTTATTCTCACTAGAAAAATCCTATGAGTATCACAAAACAAGCATTCACACACACACATACACACACACACGCACACGCACACACACACAAATAGTGAAGGTCGTTCTCTAGGTGTCTCACGTGGATTGCCAAAAAACATTAATATTTCTTATTTTGTCAGCCACACAACTATTAAGAATCCAGCCGACGGCGCGGCTAGAATCATTAATGAAACCCCAAATTTTTTCTCCGAATACTGATACTCGTTGCTGCAAATCCCGCAAACTTATTAGGAATATCCCAGTCACCCCTCTTTGAATTCCTCCTCAATACTGGAAGATTTGGAAGAACCACAGAATGAGTTAGTGGGGATAGCAACCTGAAAACCGTCGATTTCACGATCTAGATCTAGGTTCACCCCCTGAAACAGAAACTGAAATCAATGAAGACGTCTGTTCCAAATTTTTGCTGCACCGTCTAAAACAGAAAATGAAACGGAAAACTCACAGAAACAGTTTCCATCTTTTAACCACATCGTTTTAAACCCGTAAGGAAGAGTGGGTAAAAAAGTTTTAAAGTTCTGTGTCGGATTTTCTTTATAGTGATGTATTGATAGAATGGTATTAATTCGATTTTAGTGTATTTCTCAATATGATAAAGATGTAATTCACATGTATTAAAGTAAAAATTAATGATAATGATGGTATTTATAATATTCACAACACAAGGTAATATCAATGATAATGTTAGTATTAATGTTTATGTGTACAATGTTAAATAAACATACCAATAACCTTTCCATTTCAGCATTTTTGAATGAGGGCGTGAAAAAATTAACGTTGGCTAGGATCTATACCTCAAGGCATGTCTTGTTCCTGTAATGGAAAACTTAGACCTAGTAATAAAAAAGTTAAATCATTTAGTGTGTTTCAAATTCAATAAATTACCCCCCCCCCCACCCCACACACACAATCCTTGCCTTTTGTCG
>NC_051423.1:15368801-15388801 GCF_015228065.2 Penaeus monodon | reverse complement strand
TACAGATTTTAATGTTCATTTTTTTTTATTTTTGTGTTTTTGTTTGTTTGTTTTTTTACATTTTCGTGTTTTTTTTTTGTTTGTTTTTTTATGTTGTGTTTTTTTTCACAAAAATAAAAAGAAAAATTTAAGGGAGACGTCTATGATCCGCATGGACCTGGCTTGAACTACCCAAATGTCTCTGTAAATAGAGAGTAGATAAAGGGGAAAAGACAATGGCAATCAAAAGAATTTACTTTTCAGTTGTCTACACGAGAAGAAATGTATTAAAACAAGAAATTGTATTTCATTACGAATCACTCATCACAAATGACAAAATCGGGGAAAAGGTATATATAGATCTTACACCTGTAATTTTTTACCAACAAAACCCATTAATGAAAGGTTTTGTGTCTTTTTCTCTGCTGGATGAGTGAGTGATAAGTGTAGTTGTGTTGTGTGTGTGTGTGTGTGTGTGTGTGTGTGGTGTGTGTGTGTGTGTGTGTGTGTGTGTGTGTGTGTGTGGTGAGAAAAAAAGCGAGCGTCAATGAGAATGAAAATGGAGTGACCCCACAGAAAATATATCAAACACAAAGTAGTGTTTAAAATAACAAAAAAGAGATAAATTCCAATGCACTAATGCAAAATTATTCAACTACCAATTGAATTTAACATTTAAAGATATGCGACGAATTAGTATTAATGAATAGTGATTAAAAAAATATTTGCAAAATTTCTAGGACGAAACCTCCGGGGGCAGTATTCGAAAACCGAGGGAGCCATGTCTCTAGGCATGTTAGACTTTATTGACAGGTGGTTCCTATGCCCAAAATACCGTAGAATGAGTGAACTGACCCGGGAAAGCCCCTAACGGAAACATGGGGGGGGTTTAGGTCCAGTGATTGTGAGCTGGACAGAGGGCTACCCATACTGGAGGGGCACCATGAGGGGTGAACAAAAAGGCTTCCTAGTGCCCCCAAAGGGCCAAAGAGGGGGTGGTGCACCCAGTGTTTTTCAAATTTCAATAAATTACCCCTCCCCCCACCCACACACACAATCCTTGCTCGTTGTTGTCGTGGGGACCTAGGAGACGGAGACTGAGGCCAAGTTTTAGGTCTCCCCTACTTTGGGGCTTCGTCCTTGGGACAACAAATTGTGTACGATCTTTGCTCCTCCTTCCTTCCCTTTTTCCTTTCTTCAACCCTTTTCCTCCCTGTCCAGTTCCCGAGGTGTGAGAGCCGTGTTGAATGGATAAAGGCTGGCTTTGTGTCACTCCTGAACGTCCTCTGCGAGCCATGGTACGCTATTCCATTGATTATTGTTAGCTCTTATCCCATATGAACCCCTGAGGCGTGGACCATTTATATTCCCCGCATATTTTTAGGCTGACCAATGGCCGTAATGGAGATTTTAAATTCTATTTCACTAGGCTCCCTGAATCTAGCTCTCTGATTTACTGACCCCTGGCTCTCCTTTGATCACGGCTCCTACCACTGCCTACTAAACACCTCTTCCTTGACACTTGCTGTCAACTTTAATAAGTCCTAAATCTGTACCCAGGCTATACTCAACCTTTAAAAGAGACCCGCCTCACTCCCATATTACTCTCCCCCCTAATGGAAGCCTCCTTGCCGCGGTGGGGGGCTTGAGGTCCCAATTGATCTGGTGAGCCGTACCAGAGGGATACCCATACTGGAGGGGTCACCACTGAGGGATGAGACAAAATGGCTTCCTGGTGCACCAAGGCTATGAGAGGGGATGGTGCACCCACCCTGGTTCATTCCATCTTGGACCAGGGAGAACTCTCCCACATGTGTTTGCCGTGCGTGGCATCCCGTATTACCAGGAGACAGGAGTCCTGGAGGTTGAGCGATGCTGCACGCTGCGCCCTGCAGCTAGCAACACACCTCTTTGGTCCTTTATTCTGGTTAGACGGGCGGCTTGATCAAGGCCCGGTCAAGTCAATCGGCTGGTCAAATATGGCTAGGGTCAAGCAGGTACTATTTAGTCGTAGCGCATAGGTCCCGCGACTGCCATCAGTACAGAAATAGTGGCTGCGTAAATTTTCCTCATTACCCCTGTGGCTGTTGGGAGATTTTGAGCCCCAACTATAGCTTCCCCTCGTTGGACTCCATGGTGGGTGGGGGGGTGAGGAAATGAAGAATTCCAATTTGTATGAGTACTACAAATTTACAAAGATCTAGCTCTCTCCCTGACGACCTACGCAATCCCCCGACCATTCCCTCTGGAACATCACATGTCACTTTGGAACCTTTCCAGCTTCCAAAGGGCAAGAATGGGAATCGTAATGGTTCCCGGGCTCCCAAACCAGGTAAGAAGGGGAAAAGTCCTCCTCAATCCACTAAGGAAATCTTACCTGGTAAATATGAAAACATTTCATATAGTAAGTACCTAGTAGTGAAGACCATTGAAGGTGTATCAATCATGGATCTTGATATTTTCGAAGTACATCGAAAAATTGTTGAAGTATGTCAACGTGATCCTCGCATCACCCCACAGCGAGATGGTAGCCTAATAGTTGAGGTTTCGTCACCAGACGAGAGTGACCGTCTGCGTGCGATATGCGACATTCCTGGGGCTAAAGTTTCATGTTCTCCTCACAAAACCCTCAATCAGTGTAAGGGAATTGTCTTTTTCCGAGACCTGATGAGGTATTCTGAGGAGAAACTGTTAGAGGAACTAGAGAATTTTAATGTAGTGGCAGTAAAACGTTTTAAGAAGAAAGTTGACGGTTTGGAACAGTCTACACCAGCTCTCCTTCTAACTTTTAATACGTTGGTCCTTCCAGAATCAGTTAAGTTGGCATGGTACCACCTCAAGGTAAAGCCATATGTACCCAACCCTATGCGGTGCTTCCACTGCCAGGGTTATGGAGCCAACTCTTGCCGTTTTAAGGAAAATGGACAACCAAGAATATGTGTTAAGTGTGGTACGACAGGTCATCAAGGAGATGACAACTGTCCAGGTCCAATATGCTGTTACCACTGCAAAGAAGCTCATGAAGCTTCTTCAAAGCAGTGTAAAAGGTACAAATTTGAGAAAGAAGTATTGATAATAAGGAGCAAGGAGAAAGTTAGTTTTCCAGAGGCATGGTTGACGTGCCCGTGTGCTGTTTGCACAGCCAGGTAAATCCTTTGCTTCGGTTCTGGCCCATCCTCCTTCCCACCAACCCTTGCCTTCCAATGCTTCTTACACCACACACTCTGCCACTTCTTTTAAACCTCAGTCCCCAATTGCTGAAACTGCCTCTGGTGAATTCCACCAGAGTAGGAGTGAGGGGTCTATTGAAGAGACTCCTCCTCCCAAAGTAAGGTCTTTGGAGCCATCAGGTGAGGCTCCAGAGGCCTCAATGGTGACAGCCCCAGCTGCCACCATATCCACAGGGGCCTCTGCTGCTAGGCAGAATGCCCCTGAACCAAAGGCTCGGGTTTGTCCTTTGCCCAGGCAAAGGAATCCTGAGTCTGTTCAAAAGACTCATTTCAAGGTGGGGTCTTTGGAGCCGTCAGGAAGGGCTCCAGGGGTCTCAACAGTGACAGCTCCAGCTGCCACCACATCCACAGGGGCCTCTGCTGCTAGGCAGAATGCCCCTGAAGCAAAGGCTCAGGTCCGTTCTTTGCCCATGCAAAGAAATCCTGAGTCTGTCAAAAGGAAGCCTGTGGAAACTAGTTCCACGGGTAAACAACCCCTCAAAAGACTCTCCCAAGATCCAGGAAAGGGACAGCCTAAAGGTGTAGGGCAAACCTTGACCACAGGTGCTGCCAAACACCTTATGAAAAAATAGTTTAAAGAAGTGGATACCCTAATCCAATGGAACTGTCAGGGAATTCATGCAAAATGGGAAGAACTGCAACATCTGATAGCTTCATGTAACCCAGTTTGTGTATGCCTACAAGAGATTATGACCAGGGAAAATCATCCGATTTCCCTGAGAGGATTCCAAATTCAAGCCCATTATGGGACTTTTGACAATGGACCTCATGGAGGAGTAGCAGTAATGTTACGCCAAGATAATCCCTTCCAGGCCATCCACCTGCAGACAACACTGCAGGTGAAGGCTGTGAGAATAGGCTTGACACGACCTTACACTGTTGCATCTATCTACCTTCCTCCACATAATCTCAACATAAATGATTTGGAAGATCTACTTGGGCAGTTGCCACATCCATTTCTACTCTTGGGAGATTTCAATGGTCGACATCACCTCTGGG
The DNA here is from genome assembly GCF_015228065.2 of Penaeus monodon. NCBI lineage: Eukaryota > Metazoa > Arthropoda > Malacostraca > Decapoda > Penaeidae > Penaeus > Penaeus monodon. The sequence goes on along the minus strand of NC_051423.1, from coordinate 15,384,593 downwards.
GAGACACTTTGTGCAACCCTCGAGGAAGGGCCTTGGAGTCCTTGCTCCTAAGAGTAGATGCAGTTTTATTGAACAGTGATACTCCCACACATTTCCAAATTCAAACTGGGACATTCTCCAATATAGACCTGTCAATTGTCTCACCTGATTCACAGATGAATTTCACTTGGCAGGTTATGGAAGACTTACATGGAAGCGACCATTTTCCAATACTTTTGGAGGAGGTGAATGGTATTCCAGCCAATGGAGTGCAGAGATGGCGACTTGAACATGCGGACTGGAATCTTTTAGATCAACTGCAGTATTGCATGGATCTGTGAATGATTTCCAGTGTGTTCAAGATGCTGTTAATCACTTCACATCACGAATTCACCTTGCAGCAGAAGCATCCATTCCCAAAAGTAGCGGGCATTACCGTCGACCTCCGGTACCATGGTGGTCTGATGAATGCCAACAAGCTGTCAGAGCAAGAAAAGCTGCATTAAGGCAGTTGAAACGACGCCCCAGTGATGTAACCTTGATCCATTACAAAAAGACCCGAGCCAAGGCCAGGCGAGTGCTAAAGGAGGCCAGACGGACGTCATGGAACAGTATGTCTCCTTGATTAACTCTGGGACCCCCTTAGCATGGGTATGGGACAAGGTGCGTAAGATCGCTGGAAAGAGCACATCACTGTCACCACCTGCTTTGAAGATTGATGGCATAATCATCACAGATAAAAAAGATGTTGCTAATGAGCTAGCTAAATCCATGACAGAGATCTCCTCTGGAGCATCTTACACTGCCCGATTCTCCACTCTTCGGGCTGAACAGGAACAACACCCAGTGTCGTTCTTCAGTAGGACTGCAGCAGAACTTCCATACAACTTGCCATTTTTGAGCAAGGAGATGGACTCTGCTTTGCAGCTCTGCCGTAAGACTGCCCCAGGAAGTGACGATATTCCATACCAAATGATATCTCACTTACCAGAGAGATCCCAAAAGTTCTTGTTGGACCTATTCAATAGGATATATAGGGAGGGTACAGTGCCATCCACATGGAAAGAGTCTATAATCATTCCTGTCCCTAAACCTGGCAAGGATGCTTCCACACCAGGAAATTACAGACCAGTCTCCCTCACCAGCTGCATCTGCAAGCTGATGGAGAAAATGGTAAACTTCAGGTTGACATGGATGCTAGAAAAGGAAAACGTGCTGACTCCATATCAATATGGGTTTAGAAGATTGAGATCGACCACAGATGCACTTGTAAGGATGGAAACTGCTATACAGAATTCCTTCGCACAGCGACGTCACATGATAGCAGTCTTCTTTGACCTTGAAAAGGCTTATGATACTACTTGGAAGCATGGCATACTCAAGAAGTTGTATGACATTGGCTTAAGAGGAGCATTACCTACCTTCATACAAAGCTTCCTTGCTAACAGGAAATTTAGAGGTCGGGTGGGAAACAGTTTCTCTAATCTGGAAGATCAGCTGGAAGGGGTCCCACAAGGGAGTGTCTTAAGTGTGACCCTGTTTGCCATTGCTATAAATGACATTGTAAAGGCTGTTCCAAGTTCTGTCTCATGTAATCTGTATGTGGATGACTTTACACTGTACTGCTCAGGAGGAAGCTTACAGGATGTGCAAGGACACATGCAGGCTGCAATAAATCAGGTTGTACAGTGGACAACATATCATGGGTTCAAATTTTCCCCAAGCAAGACCATGGCTATACATTTCCACAAACGAGGAAAATTCCATCCTTCCCTCTATTTAGGAGCAAACCCACTGCAATTTGTCCAAGAGGTGAAGTACTTGGGTCTAATTTTTGACTCAAGCATTACATGGGTGCCTCACATCAAACAGTTGAAAGTAAAGGCTACAAAAGCACTTAGTATTTTGCGGGTTCTTTCACATCTATCTTGGGGTGCAGACCGCACAACGCTACTACGGCTTTACCGAGCGCTTATTCGTAGTAAGCTTGATTATGGATGTGAAGCTTATTCATCTGCAACTCCCACTGTTCTACGGATGTTTAGACTCGGTTCATATGAAGCTCTCAGAATCTGTACTGGGGCTTTCAGGTCTTCACCTGTGGAGTCCCTGTATGGTGAGAGTGGAGAACCACCTCTTTCATTACACCGAGAATACATGAACCTGATTTACTACACGAGACTACAAAGGATTCCAGGATCTCCTACATCCAGATTGGTTTTCAACCCCCTTGAAGATAGCCGATCCTATGGTAGGAGAATGAGGAATCTTGTGGAAGATCTTAATTTGAGTCTCACTAAGGTTCTGGCTGTTGGAATTCCCCAATTTCCGCCTTGGACTAATCAAGTTGAGCTGGATTTAGTCGGAATTGGGAAAGGGGAGAGATCCGAAGCAGAAGTTCGAGAGAAATTTCTTCAGCACATTTCTAAATACTGGGGATCAGATGCAATTTATACAGATGGTTCGAAATCTGAAAATGGTTTGGGCTTTGCAGCAGTGAGCAGAAGGAAGATTGCATCTGGCAGTCTTTCTCTAGCAGCCTCGATCTTCACTGCAGAGTTACATGCCATCCTTACAGCAGTTAAGATGACTAGAGATCTTACGAACCATTCTGTTGTGATATATTGTGACTCTCGTAGTGCCTTACAAGCAATCAAGAGCTTAAACTCATCACATCCATTAGTGAGGGAGGTTCAAGATTGGCTTGCACTGATGTCAACACGTAAAAAGATAACTATGTTGGGTGCCAGCGCATGTTGGTATCAGTGGGAATGAGCGAGCTGATCGGAAGGCAAAGGCAGCTGCCGCTCAGCCTTGTGATGCTCGTTTTCCTCTCCCACACACCGACCTGAAACCCAGCATCAGAAGTTGTCTTCGTGATAAATGGAGGGAACAATGGAGGCATACCTCCAGAAACAAACTGCGAGACATTAGAGATGACCTTGGCAGTTGGGCGACTAGCATCCATCCCAACCGAAAAGTGGAAGTTGTATTAACAAGAATAAGAATCGGGCACACAAGACTGACTCATGGGCCAATGATGGCTAAAAATGAAGCACTTTGTGAAGGATGCCAAGAGCCATTAACGATTGCACATGTAGTGGAAAGATGTGCAACATTCTCAGACCAAAGACGTATGTACTTGTCTCCCCCATATACACTGAAAAACGTATTGGGGGAAGATTGTGACATAGAGGGTCTTATTAATTTCCTTAGGGAGACTAATATTTTCAATAAAATTTAATTATGCATAATGTTTATGCAATAATTTTATGCACTTAGAGCATAATATTTATGCTTTGATTTTTAATCTATTTATTATTATTTGTAAGATATTTATTGATAGATTTTTAAAGTTTTAAACATTTTAATATTTCTAGTTAACAAGGTATTCGCCGCTAATGACCTTAGCTGTTGATGCGGCAGATAATTTTAAATAATCAATCAATCAATCCCAATATACTCCTCCCCATCTCCTGCACAATCGTCTCCATTTCCTACATTCTTCTCCATTTTTACAGCTTATCAACCTTATTGCTCTCCCCCCACACACAAACAGTACTACCTCACTCCACACCACTCCCTCTTCCTTCCATCCTCGTCCCTCTACAATTCCCACCTCTACAAACCTTTTGAGTACCTTGTCCTCCCCTAATACTTGTACAGAAAATGATTGCCTAGTATACGACTAGGATTGGTCAGACTGTGAAGACGACCTACTTGCCTGCCTTACTGATTATGGTGCAGTGTAAGTATAGTTCATACTATTCCTCCTAAAGGGGCTGTAAGTTCCACAAAAGTATTGTCAAGATTACCTTCCATGCACATGATCTTCCTCATATGGTCTATATTGGCAGGCCATATCGACACCCCCACCTCTGTCAATGCAAGAAACGTTGGTGCTTTGGCAACCCTGCAAAGCACTGTCACTTCACAGGCCGCTGCCTTCTACGCGCCCAACCTGGCCATGGCAGTTCAAATTGACCTGCAGAATCATGTACATATGCCAATTGCCAATTTTATAGGAACTACCCTGCCTACAAGTCTGAATCTGAGGTAGCAGTTCTCATATACAAACTTGGCTTTACAGGAAGCACGTCGACGTGTTTCTTCTACCACTCCCTACTCCAATAATATCCATCACTCCACACCTCTCCCCTCAACCCAAACTGTCTTTACATCTTCCACATTAGCTTTTCCTCCTACTCCGCACCTTCTCACCTCTACTTCCTCTGTCTCCTAGTGATATCCTTTTTCCTTTCTAAATCCAGATACTTCAATATCCACAACCCTCCCCCCCAATGTCTGCTCCTCCTTGCCTTACCTATCACATTAGACAAGCTAAGCATTCCACTCCATCTCCACCTAACACAATCACACCTACAACTACATCTACTCTGTAAATGCCTATCTCCTCTTCACCTTATAAACCTTCGTTTCCTAAACCCCCACACACAACTCGCCTCTAGACCCCCTTGAGGACATCTGCAACTTCCTAAGAATATCCCAAGAGAATATTTTTCTCTCTATCAACCATCCTCTAGTTCCTCTATCCCCATTTTACCTACATTCAAAGTGACTGCTGACATCCACTCTCTCCAACTCTTCCACCCCCAACCCACCACATCCACATTTTCCATCCTACAACAACCTTTCATCTTTCCCCATTATCCTTCCCGCTGGATACTCATGTGAATTCCTTTTGTCCCAACAGTGTCCATCCCTAGACCCTTCATCTCCTAATGTATCTCCTGACACTATACCTTCCCCTAGTTCCCTTCCTACTTATGTGGTGTAACGCCTGGGGTATCCCTTAACAAGTGAAATATTGAAACAAGTGAAGTAACCCAAGAGAGTCTTACCCAGATGTACACCACATGGCGAGTAGACCTAACCTTTGTTTGTATGTGGTTTCGCACCCCAATGACCTATCGGTCGAAGTGGACACGAGTTATAGCTTTTTGACCTGGCTCAGGATCAGACGTGGGAAAACGTGGGAAAACGTGGACAACAGAGTACTGTTGTTAGTGTAGGCGTGTCTTAACCATAGGAATATGGTCATTGGACAAGAAATAACCAATGAAGAAATGTGTATGGAAAAAGAACCAATGAAAAGAAGAGAAAGATATGAGAGCCAGGCTGAGCGACAAAATGTGTGACGAAAAGTCGTCAATCTCAGAGCAGACCCCACACTAGGTGCATCTGAACCTGTTACCCGGTGAGTTACTCGAACAATTATTGTACGGATCTCCCAAGTTTAAACTTGGGAGATTAAGGCAACATTGAATAAGTCAATAAATAATGAAGTGAAAACAATCTTTCAGTTTTCCTCTTGATATTAATTAATCTCAAGTATTGGAGACCTGACACTCCTCAAAGGTCAGTGGTGGCAGTTTACCATTTAATTGTAGAATGTTAAATATTAGATAAAAAATAAGTAAAGCCTACGACCGCTCGGAAACACCACAGTGGTGGCCTGCGGAGGGATCGCCTCCACGAAACATTTCACGCATTGTTAAAGTATAAAATATAATTAAATACTTAAAATTTATTCGAACAAATTAAGAATTATTGGTAATTATCAAAAAATAAATTCGATGTTACCACTTGGGAGATTTGTTATCTGTTATGGATATATAAAATTAATTTAGTGCTTGAATTGATGGAAAATATTGAATATATAATTTTTTTTGAACACACAAGTCATGAAACATATCTTGAAGTCATGAAACATATCTTGAAGTCATGTAATATATCTTAAATTCATGAAAGATATTTTTAAGTCATGAACAATATTGTGCTATATTAGTTTAAGTATTTTACTTATGATTGCATGATATATTTTTATAATGTTGCATGGTATATGTATGGAGTGCTCTATAACAAGGGAACTATAAGCATAAATTTGTGCGTAACTTAGATGTGAAAAATATTTTCATTTATATATAAATCTTTGCGAAATCAGTGATATATATTTTTTTTATTGATTGATGTTAGTCAACATTTGGGCGATTCCCGTTAGGGTTATACACTGCGAAGAGGTGGTAGAGCAGAAAAAATAAATAAATAAATAAATAAATTAATTAATCATAAAAGATATAAAATTATAAAAAAAGTCCACTAGTGTGTAGCTTTGTCTACGCTAGTGTGAAAAAATAAAAAGTGCTCTGCTCAATTGCTATTATTAATAAATAAAGCAAAAATAAAAAATAAAAAGTCCACTAGTATGTAGCTTTGTCTCCGCTAGTGTGAAAAAATAAAAAGTGCTCAGCTCAATTGCTATATTAATAAATAAAGCAAGAATAAAACCAGTGTGAAATAACTAAGTCCGTTAGTGGGAAATCTTGCCACTTAGTGACCAAAAATATGCTCAAAAAATTATATATGCATAAATAAAATAATAACATAAAATAAACTTAAATCAGCTAGTGAAAATTTTGTGTGTCCACTAGTATGGTTAAATTATACTCAGATTCTGTCACATACAATGAGTTCCACCTGTCATTAATTAATAAACAAAGGTAAATGCAAAATAAAGTACTACTTTCATTGATTAGAGGTCCAAGCGACAGAAGTAGATAGCTTTAATATTCAGTGTGTAATACAAAATAAGATATGGTTACACATTATAATAATAGTAATAAAATATGACCATATTACACTTAAAAGTGAACTGACTTACCAACAAAAAATACAGTAGTACTGAATTGTACAATAAGTAAATCAGTAGATAAATAGTCAGTGAAATCAATGAACAATTGAAAGGTTGACACGTGACGTGGTTTTATAAGGTACGGAAGCAAAGGATCCATTACCAGTTAAATAGAGGTGATTACTAGAATGCCAACCTCAGATCAAGCTGGGCAAGGAAATCAGGGTTTCATGTCAGCCGCCAGCGAGAGCCAGGGGAGCACTCCCTCAGAGAACATTATGACAAATATGGACCTGCCCAGAGATGTCGCACAAATTTGTAAGAGTTTTACAGAGAAGTTGGAGAGGAAGGAGATGGACAGATTAGAAAAGGCTTTTGATATTCCGTATTTTGTTTCGAGCGGAATTGACAAACATCTTTCAGTGGCTCAGACAGTGTGTCCTGACGCGGGAAGCTGGCTTGCTATTACAGAGGCCAGATGCCCGCGATCTGAGTGGACTGATGAAGGGTTAATAAATGTTGTAGTTAAATACGCACTAGATAGCGCGGCAGCAGCAGCACAGTTGTGTAAGACTCAAAATCCAAGGAACTGGATAGCATTTAAGGAAACTTTCCTGAAATATTTTCCAAAATCTTCCTCACTAGATGTTACTTTGACAGAGTTAGAGACCACAAAGATCCGCGAGGGGGAAAACTTAGAGAATTACAATGTGAGATTGCAGGTTCTTGTTGCAAAGGCAATGTCAATAGATCCAACAAAGGAACCTCTAGTGCGCTATCTGGCAGGAAGGCGTTTTGTAAAAATTTTTCCACCGCCTTTTGCCCAGAGATTATCTGATTCCCAATATGTTAGACATGGGGAGCTTTTAGCACAGGGATTGGAGTACATGAAACAACACCCAGAGGCTAAATTAGTTTATGAGGAACAAGTGAATAATAAAAAAGTACGTGTTAATGCCCTGCCTCAAAGGACAACCGAAAGCCACGGTACTGAATACAATAACCAAAGTAAAATGAATATGGCACCCACACACAGGGGTCTGATGCAACATCAGAGTGGTCCCCAGCCTTCTACGTCCTCCTTCAGAGAATTCAGTCATAAAAGGAAATTACCTTTCTGTACGTTTTGCAAGAAAAATGGTCATGACATAGATACTTGTTATCGATTCAGGGGACAAGCTCCAGGACCCTCTCGACAGCATGCTAACAATAGTGACTGTAACTGTGGAAGTACTGGTAATGCAAAGAAAGCTTACCATTCGCATTCAAATTGGAAATCAGCTAGGTCTTACAATAATACCCATAAACGACCCACATGGAACCCTAGGAGAAAGTCAAACAAGTCAGAAAATCAGTCGGGAAACGGAAACCGACCAGCAAAAAACCAAGTGACATGACTACAACCTTAGTGAAATCAGGTAGCCAAAATCAAGAAGTATTAGTACAAGTTGCCAGTGCTACAAAATTTAATGGTAAAGGATTGATAATTTTAAATGTAGTAGTAGAGGGCAGCGAAAGAAGAGTATTGTTTGATACTGGTGCCGAAGTATCCTTAGTGCATGAATCCATATTGCCAGCTTCGAAAACAAGGGACTATACAGAGACTAACGTGAGTGTCCGTCTAGCAGATGGGTCTATGTTACAACATCATGGATTGGTTCCACTGACAATGTGGTTAGCTAAATTTCCTTCGACTCATCATTGCTTTGTAGTTAAGGATGTGGATCTGCCTACAGAGATATTATTGGGTTCAGATTTTATTCTTTCCCATAGGGTAGAGTTTTGTTCAAAACCATTTGAGATGCAAATAAATAAAACAAGGATACCTGCAAGGCTTATACCATCTAGCTCACTAAAACCAATTGTAGCTACTCTGCCAGTGGAAGTAGATGAAATTGGAGCAGATATTTTAAGTGATTCTGATGAAAATACGTCTGAAGATTACCACATTATGGAAGGTCACTCTCAGACCTTGTCGGCATGCTTTGCTGCATCTCAGTGTGCTGACGGGTTTTCAGGTGGTACTGTAGGGATGGTAGTCAGGAGTTGTCATAGCAGAGGGCTCATAGAGAACAATATATCAGGACTCTTCATACCAAGAGAGCATGTTACTAATAGCAACTTGTTGAGCAAAGGGGTTGTACAGTTGATGAAAAACAAGAAGGATGAGTATTGGTTTAAAGTCCCATATTTAAACGTCCAACCAGAGATGGCAGAATTAATATCAGATTGCCCAGTGGGGGATGTAACAGTGTTAGAAGGAATACCTTTGCCACAAAATTCAAGTAAATCTAACATTCACGGTGAAGTCATAGTAGGTGCACTCATGCAATCTTCTCGTGAAGAGAAATTGAGAGAGCAAGTAAATACTTTGTTTCCTGATCTGCAAAGTAAAGAAAATCAAGTACTGCAAATTCTGGTCAATAAGTATGGACAAGCATTTTCACTTAAAGATGAACCTCTTACTGTAGCAACTCATTTCTTCCATGAAATTCGGACAGTAGGACCGCCAGTGTATAAAAGGCCATACCAAATTCCTGCAAAGTATCGGGAGGAAATTCAAGCCCAGATTGAGGACATGTTAGTGAAAGGGATAATTAGGTGCTCTAGATCACCATGCAATAGTCCTCTTGTCCCTGTAATTAAGAAAGACAAAACCCTTAGACTATGTTTAGATTTTCGCGCACTAAACAAAGTAATCGAGGATGACAGATATCCCTTGCCTAATATAGATTCTATTTTGAGAAGTCTAGGTAGAAGTAGACTTTTCTCATCATTAGACATGCGCCAGGGTTATCATCAAATTCCATTAACTTCTGAGAGCTGTCCTAAGACTGCTTTCTCAACACCAAACGGACATTATGAGTTTACTTCTCTGCCATTTGGCTTAAAGGATGCTCCCTCGTGTTTTCAAAGAGCAATAAATCAGGCTTTAGCAAGACTAATAGGGAGATCAGCCATGGTATATATGGATGATATAGTTGTCTTTGGATCCTCATGGGAAGAACACCTTAAGTACCTTGGACATATAATTTCCAGTAAAGGTATCAGACCTCAGGGAGAAAAGTTGGAAGCTCTGCAGAACTTTCCAAAACCAGTGGTACTGAAAGAGCTGCAGTCATTTCTTGGTCTTGCAAATTATTATCACAAATTCATTTTGAATTTTGCACAAGTAGCCAAGCCTCTTACTGAAATGACAAAGGGTTCTCGGAAGCTTAATAACCGCAAAATCGTCCTTAAATGGTCAAATGAAGCACTGAAAGCTTTCAATGATCTTAAAGAATTGCTTGCTAAAGAGGTAACTCTTTCTTATCCAGATTTTGACAAAATATTCATTCTGAATACGGATGCTAGTGAATTTGCTGTTGGGGGTGTACTCCAGCAACATGATAATAATGGGCATTTGCGTCCAATAACTTTTTTCAGTCGTACTCTGAATGAGAGCGAAGTTAAGTATTCCACGATTGAAAGGGAAGCCCTAGCAGTAGTGTATGGTCTCACAGTAAACCGATCTATTATACTAGGATTTCCAGTCAAGGTGGCTAGTGATCATAGACCACTTGTTTGGCTTTTTAATTATGCAGGGCCAAATTCACGGATTCTGCGTTGGCAGATGTCTGTTGCTGATTTTGAGCTGGAAGTTACTTACATAGCTGGGAAACAAAATTGTGTGGCTGATGCAGTATCTAGAATAAGAAATGCAGATCACCCCAATGATAACTATATTGTGTCGGCTGTGACACTTAGTGGAAGAGAATCATTAAATAATGAGTCACGGAGAGAAGTGATAGCCTGGGACCCACTTAAAGTTAGGATGGATCAGGATGCTCATCCATTATGGAGTCAGGTAAAGAGGTATCTCAGGGGTGAAGTAAATGAGTGTCCTCGATTAAACTATGATGTCAGTGATTTCAAAATACTACAAGATGGAATTCTCTATCATACTCATGTCAATATATATGATCAGCTAGACACTCGAGTTGTTGTTCCAGACTCGTATAAAAACACAGCATTGTATCTGGCCCATTGCCTTTCCTTAGCAGGTCATGGAGGGGTCCAGGTTACCCTTGAGAGACTAAAGAAGTTTGCATTCTGCCCAGGCATGTCAAAGGACGTCCCAAAATATGTAAAGTCCTGTAGTGTGTGCCTTAAATGTAAGCCAATGAGGGATGTGCCTGCTCCGCTGCGTCGGTTCCCAGGTGTAAGAGAGAAATTTGAGCGTATACATCTAGATTTGGTAGGCCCTCTTCCTGTTACAAATGAAGGGGCAAAGTATGTGCTGACAGTAATTGATATGCTGACCCGATTCCTGATCCATGGCGTTCCAAAACATGTAATAACAGATGGTGGAGGAGAATTTATAAATGAAGTTTTTAAAGACATTTGTGGGTTGTTGCAGATAAATAGACACACTACAACTCCATTCCATCCATCAAGTAATGGGTTGGTGGAGCATGTAAATGGGACCATAATGCAAATATTGAGGAGTATGACTTATGATAACCCTAAAGAATGGGATACACTGCTCCCTTTAGCTGTATTTGCATACAATTCTGCATATCATAGGACAATCCATGATTCTCCTCACTTCCTTATGTACAACAAGGATCCCTCAATACCTTATTTAAAATTCTTTCATGATAATGGTCCATGGTACAATGTAGAGGACCTGAAACGTAAGACTTCTGTTATTGCAAACAAAGTCTATAATCGGTGCCAGCTGTACTTAGAGAAAGGTGCAGTTGACCGTGAAAGATACCAATCACGATCCCGGGTGAAAGATATAGAAGTTGGGTCACGTGTGTATATAACTTCTCAGCCCAAGGCAGGATTGTCTAAAAAATTACAACCTTTGTTTGAGGGACCTTACCGTGTAGTAGCCAAAGTTAGTGATATAGTCTACAGGCTAAAAAGCATTCGGTCTGGTCGTGAATTATTGGTGCACACTGATAGAATTAAAATAGAAGGATGCATGTCATCTCACGAAAGTAAAAACGTGAGAAGAGCATACCCAGTTCATGATCAAATTAATAGTGATAGTGAGGAAGAGATGCCTTCTTCCCAATCCCTAGGTTCTGACAAGGAAAGTGATATGGACTTTGAGGCGAGGGAAGACTTGTCAGGTGGGCCCGCCTACAATCTCCGGTCAAAATTTTCTGCCACCCAAAGTCACTAGAACAAAGGGGAAATAACCTGGTAAATGAGTATAATTCAATTTGGAGTGAGCTGAAGCAGGAAGGAACTAGCTAACTATGTGCTAAACGAACTATTGGATGTTCCTATTCCCAATTTACCAGCCACTCTGAGATAAATTGAGCATAATATAAAAGTAGAATGTGCTGATGCTGGAGATTTCCTATATGGTTCTCCATGCCATTTTTTTTTTCAGCCATTCTTGAGCACTATAAAAATAGAATGTGCTGGTGCTGGAGATTTCCTAATTTATTACTACTATGGGTCTCCATGCCAATTTTACAGCCATTCATAAACTCTATGAAAGTAGAGGGTTTCCTCATTTTTCATTTCCCAGGAGGTTCGTGAGTGGTATCGACCCCTGAGGGTAAGAGGAAACAGTCAGATGGATGCATCTGCATTAAGGGAGCCAGTCAGATGGACGCATCTGATTTGTGTGACCCTGTTACGCCTACCCCTTAAATATCAAAAAAAAAAAAAAAAAAAAAAAAAAAAAAGTGAAGATATGAGGCATTTACTACATGTAAGCCTACAATTTTCACAAATCGCAGTACTGCAGCTAGTGTGGTGTCCTTGTCTTTCAGGCTTTTGGTGCTAGCCACATCTAAGGTCTTATTAGCAAGCGGGCAGTGAGGTTGCCTATAACGCATTGTTCTGGACTGTACTGTTAGGTTAGCTTCATGTCTTTCGCACTGGCTATGCTGGGGGCATGATCGACGAACTGAACAGAAAACTTTAGAAGTGGAATCTAGAGGATTACCATAAAAATTGCCCATAGCTGATAAATATAGAAATAAGCACAAGTTCCCTAAGATTATTTAAGTAGTATATACTCCTTCATGGCAACATCATGACTTAGCTTTGTGTGTTCAAGTGAAGATTAACTTTTAAGTACAGCAAGCACTAAAGATTATTTTGAGCATAAACGATAATATTAATAATAATGATAATAATATACTATGCAAGGAGATTCTACAAGCTGTTCGAGTACTCCCGTATAATTCAGGTTCATGCTTGTCCTATTGTTCCCGCTCATGCAGGGTTCTCTGTTCCGTTTTTCTGCCGTATCATTGCTGTTGCAGATCCTGAGACTGACGGAATGACGAGATCCTGCCATCACATACATGTCTTGCCGTGATGATTCTGCTGGCTGCTGGAACCACAGTTGACAGTTATGTGCTGCCCTGTCATGGAAAGTGGCGTTCACCTGCAGCTGGAATTTCCTGTCTCTTTGGATGTCTGTTAGCACCATGGAATCCTGTCCTATTGGCTGAAGTCCTGATGTACGGTGATCCCTGCTTGGTGCTAATGCCCAGTACTAGAAGATGACATCAATACCCTTACAGAAGCGGTGAAGAAGACGTGCAGATGACTCATTATGCAAGAACCTTCATATGGCGTCCCTGCGACATCATAGTGTGCCCGTTTTACAGTGCAATAGAGACAATTACCATATGCGAGACTTAGTGTATCAGGGCATTTCTACCAGATGATTCTCTGTCAACAATTCCGACAGATATATAGTGTAAAGTCAGATTAAAATACTGGTTGTTTTGCTGAGTACTGGAGAGGTTTTTCATCTCGGCGGTCCAGTGTCCTGGGAGAAGTCCAGTTCTGTGGATACACAGGGTTGTATTCTCTCCCAGTGATTGGGAATGTGGAGTTTTTTCCCTTGTCCAGCAGCAATACATTTACGGATCACTGTATCCATATCATTGCCATTTCGGGAGATCTGTTTGAAGTTTCACTTCTGTCATTCGTGTGGGACACACGAAGCTGAAGAAGGGGGTCTGTGGTGTAACGCCTGGGGTATCCCTTAACAAGTGAAATATTGAAACAAGTGAAGTAACCCAAGAGAGTCTTACCCAGATGTACACCACATGGCGAGTAGACCTAACCTTTGTTTGTATGTGGTTTCGCACCCCAATGACCTATCGGTCGAAGTGGACACGAGTTATAGCTTTTTGACCTGGCTCAGGATCAGACGTGGGAAAACATGGGAAAACGTGGACAACAGAGTACTGTTGTTAGTGTAGGCGTGTCTTAACCATAGGAATATGGTCATTGGACAAGAAATAACCAATGAAGAAATGTGTATGGAAAAAGAACCAATGAAAAGAAGAGAAAGATATGAGAGCCAGGCTGAGCGACAAAATGTGTGACGAAAAGTCGTCAGTCTCAGAGCAGACCCCACACTAGGTGCATCTGAACCTGTTACCCGGTGAGTTACTCGAACAATTATTGTACGGATCTCCCAAGTTTAAACTTAGAAAATTCTAGAACCCAAGATTAAGGCAACATTGAATAAGTCAATGAATAATGAAGTGAAAACAATCTTTCAGTTTTCCTCTTGATATTAATTAATCCCAAGTATTGGAGACCTGACACTCCTCAAAGGTCAGTGGTGGCAGTTTACCATTTAATTGTAGAATGTTAAATATTAGATAAAAAATAAGTAAAGCCTACGACCGCTCGGAAACACCACACTTATACAACACCCTTTTTTGTCCTTTCCCGTTGATTACTTCATAATGCCTCTTTTACAGTGGAATATTCGAGGTTTCCCTTCTCACAGACGTGACCTTCGACACCTCCTATGACCCAGTACCCTTCAGTACTAACTCCCAATACCATTTTATATCATTCTCTCATTCTCTACCTGCCTCTTCCATACTTGCCCATCATAAAATAACATATGTTAATCTCCCTTACAAGCCACTGTACTATTTACATTTTTCTTTGCCGATCGATCACAGACATTTCAATTTACTTTTTCCCTTCCCTTCCCATTGATTTTATAGCCCTTAAAACCTTACTTTCCTAACTCCCAGCGCCCTTCCTGATAATTGGTAATTTTAACTGTCACCACATTTTTTTGGGGGGCGACTCCACTGTTACTTCCTGAGGTTGCTACTTAAAACTCTCTCAAATACTGACCTTATCCTCATAAATTCAGACCATTCCACTCCCTTTGGTAATTTCTAGACCACCTTCATTATAGTGATTATTTTCTTATTCTCCTGTCTCCTACCTCCTATGTCACTGGTTTGACCGAGCTTACTGGCATTCCTTTACCTCTCTATTTTTGATCATCCTTTTCTTCCACTTTAGACATGCTTCTGTACTTAAGAACCTTAACAACTTCTGACCTTACACTTCCAAATGTGTTCCAAGGTGGAACCTAGAATGTACCAAAGCACTTTGGTTGAAGTGGGCATCTTGGAACAACTACTGTCACAAGAAAGTTAACAGCCCTTGTTTAATTGTAAAAGAGATTGCTGGTACGTCTAATGCATCACCCGCGCAGCAGTTAGTACGCATAATGCTGGCTTAATTACGATTTACAGCCGAATTTATAGTTTTTTTCGGGAATGATAGCGCAAACCCGACTATTGGAATGTCAACTGTCATAATTACAATCGTTCTCATAACTTTGATCGTACGGAAAAGATCAGGGTTACCAACATGAGCAAATATTGTATTTCATTTTTAATAAATCAGGCAGGATTGCATAGTCCTAATTCTTAGACTCGTGACAACTCTCCTCCCTCGTTCTTTTTATTATTTATCTAACCTTAATCTAACTGATTGATACTGATTTTATTCTTGATAAAGGCTGGATAGATGTAATTTCACCGCCGGCGGATGATAACAAACTTTACTTCTCCCCGAAACACACACACACACACACACACACACACACACACACACACACACACACACACATATATATATATATATATATATATATATATATATATATATATATATATATATATATATATATATATATAATTATATATATATATATATATATATATAATAAAGAGAAGAATAGAGAAAGCGTATATATATATATATATATATATATATTATATATATATATATATATATTAATATAATATATATAATATATATATATAGATAATATATATATATATAATATATATATATATAATATATATTTT